>NC_073745.1:313209435-313451935 GCF_029784135.1 Toxorhynchites rutilus septentrionalis | reverse complement strand
GATCCAGCATTTGCACCCGAGCTGCATGTTGACAGTGGCCTCCAGAGAGTGTGTGTTACTTCATTCGTTCGCCGATTGCAGTGTTAAAGCAAATATTCGTTCTATGTTTCCGACATCCTAAATTTAAAACTCAAGATAAACATTCGATAAAAAAGGTTCAAAAACCGCGTGGAGATAAGGGCCACTTGCTGATCCGGGAGCGGCGGTACTTCTTAGGCTGTTTGTAAAGTAATTTACACAAATAACGATAGCGACGCAATCACGGAATTCGAACAGATTTCATGTGTCGCACAAATAATCGACTCAAAATGCGGCATTAACCTTGCAGGCACCGCAGACGGAAATTCATAGTTAGTGCGGCGGTATCTCAGAGCAGCAGCATCACTTCAAACGTTCACAATTAGCCACGCGCCCCCACACTCGTTGAGCGGCTGCTTTCTTACTCATCAATTAGGGGGATAAACTTCGCCGTTGCAATTCGCACTGTTTTCATGGCACAATATTTTTTCACACTTTTTCCACGAATTCCCCAGAAGCTTTGAATCAGATCAATGATCAGAGGCACTTACATTGCTCTGCTATGAACCAATGGGTTGGATAACAGTTCAACAGGATTTCAAATTTCAACGCGCGTTGCTTAACGGATGGACCTTTTGTCCCCGGCGGATGAATCGGTACTAACTTCTGACCGCCGCCGTAAGTGTGCACTTGTTCAATTGAGATCGCACATCAGCGGATACCCACACAACGATACGTACAGATATTACGCTTTTTGTCTTCAACTACTTGATAACGAGACGAGATGAGCGATGTGGCTAATTTAATCAGACAAAAGACGAAGGCTTATGAGGCGATGATATTACCTTCATTGTCACTTGTAATTTTGGCATCGAGCTGCCATTGTGTGAAGTGATGGAGGTGATAGCGAACATTTTCGCGAGGTGCCTTCAATGAGTTTGAATGATCCTTTTTTTATGCGTATGTATTTTTGGTATAGGATTTGGACAGCTAAAATTGTGCAGCTTTTTTCTTTTGATGAAAAAAATATTCATCGTATAGGATCAAATCTCATTAACTTATAGCTATTGAACTTCTTCTGTATTGGGTACTGCTGGCTTTCAACTTGTTCTAACTCAAGAACACAACTTTCATTCGAAAGCTGCGAAACCTTCCACTAAATCAATTTTCGCATTATCAAGGAAGACTACTAGGAAAAATTAGGTGTTTTTTTGGAATTTCACATTTTAGGTTTTGAGTTCAATAAATCCATCCAAAGAATAGCGTTTTCTAAAATCTTAGTCCCCATCGGCCAGGGAAGTCAAACTTGACTTAAGTTACTCGACAGATACTAGGGTAATAATATCCAAAATAACAACGAAAGTCGAATGGGTTTGCCTTGGAATCTTCCTCTGAAACACCTTCACGGTAGTCCCATGATTATAGAATTATTCAATTACCTTGCTACTTCAATAATCAATGACGATTAGGATTTTATTCAAAAAATAGTTTATGGGAATAATAATTGGACCCATTGCGAGCGATTTTGCCACTGATAGCGATAATGTGAGACTACAATTGAGGGGTTTAGAATGAAAGGGGTGTAAGTGATTTGATCGATTTCTCTACATCGACTCTCTCTTTTGGTCATAGCTTAGCTGCAAATACATTCTCAGCTGTATTTGACAATGTGGAAGATAGGTCAGAACCTCACCTATCAGATTCTATAGCAAACTTAAATTGGAACGTTTTTGCAATTGAGTTATAAACTAAAGTTGTATGAAGTTGATGAAGAGAAATCGATCGAGTCACATAAACCCCTTGCATTCTAAGCCCCTCAATTAGCAAATCATCGTACATTGCATGGAACTCGAATAGCAGATTAGCAGTAGGTATGAAATTTCTCGATTCATAATCATGAAAGCAGTAACTCAATTGTTAAATGCTTTTTTTTCTCGAAACTACACTTTTCAACTTTGCTACATTTCTCGAAGATAAATCATCCGATCGATCAGATTCCAGCTTCCCATATATACGTTTCTCCATACCATGAAGAACAAGTTTTTCAATTGAATTAAAATGTAATATTAGCAGCCCAAAAGTCATCCAATTTACGAGCGAAATTTGAAGCTTTTTCAATTCTACCATTTTGTTAAATTCAATTTTTTCGATCGAAGGCCATGGCACAAGCAGCACCATCTAGTTTCATACTGTTTTTCTTTTTGTTTCAGATACTCTGAAGTCTAGTAGTGCTACATGATTACTTTTCTTATCTTCGAGAGATTACAAAAACTAAAACTTTTGTCTGAAAATTATGTCATCTACTTATTATATGTCCACAAATATATATTTAAATTATGACCATATATATATTTTTTTTAAAGCTGATACTGCGGTTTTTTTGCTGTTTTTTTTTATCAATTCAGTATAAAAAAATCAACAAAGAGAAAATTTATGTGATTTTTAGATTTTTTTCAAGGAGAGGAACCAGTATTGATCGGATGAAGTACGGTTGATGAGGTAGAGGATGAAGGCTAAAATTTTTCATTAGGGAAGTGGTGACTTGCAGCGAATCTTCAGGAGCTTGCCAGATCATGATAGGATAACGGTTGTTATAGACTATTGATTAAAGAAAGCTACCACAGACGAGATAGGAAGGGGAGGGTGAAACATACACACATTCTGTGGTTCGTCACAAGCGAAAAGTTGCAGATTCGAAGAATATTCTAGTGATGTGAAACTTTGAAGAATGGAATCTGATATTTGATTGATATCGATCGGACGTGTCGAGAAAAAGGATTCTAAATCGAGTATTTCCGCAAGGAGAAATCGAGGAGATTTTCAGCAGTATTGAGCATATCTGAAATGGAGCCACTGGAGTCTTTGACGGTGTTCAAGTTCAGCTGTCGGTGGTCTTCGGGGCGGATATATATTTAAACAAACTTAAGCAAAGAGATGGGAATATAAGAAACACAAAAATTAAGGTCAATAGTACAGCAAAAGCCTGTTCGAAAATACTTTAAAGTTATGGTAATGAATCTGTTTCATCTGTCATCTGTTCACGCCCAACTGATTTAAATTTTTTGATGCTTACAAAAACAGAAATTTAAATCAAAAAGATAGGGAAAGCTTATTTCGTTAATTATATATTATATATATTAATCGAAGAATTGTACAAGAATTCTGTCCTAGAGCAGCAGAATAAAATTGCATTAAATTTGCAACAAAATTTGAAGATGAATCTATTGTTTGCGCAATTGCTATATGGATAAAGCTTTTGGCAATTCAGGCAATTACTTGAAGTATCGTTTGTTTCACTTCGAAAACATTCACTGCCCAAAACGAGTTGGAACACACAAAAATCTTCAACGCTAAAAATAAATTGGACATCATTCAAAGGTGCGAAATGGGTACTAAATGGACAACATTATCTAATGTTGTAAATAATCCGAATTCATTCATCATTCATTCATTCTGATATAGTTTGATTGTTTTGCTTGAGCTTGGGCGTTTCTCTGCTTATAGCGACATCTAAGCTCTCTATTACGACAAACTTTTATAGCGACAATTCTCCATAACGACGGTCTCTTGCGATGTCACTATAGAGAGCTTTCACTGTATATCTAGTAGGGGAAATGCGGTTAAAATGAACAGGGTTGGTAAATGAACCAATGCTGAAACTTTAATTTTTTAACTAGAAACCAATTGAATCGTTTGTTTGAGAAACCTTATCAACGCCACTTTTCTCAAAATAGACTTTTTGGCAGTTTTTGAAACCTTGAGAGTACCTACATTGACTATCAAAATTTCAGAAAAAGTTAATTTTACAAACCCTTTTAAATTGGGGTTTGATATATTCGTTTGTTTGAGAAACCCCATGAGTCCACGTCTCCAATTATCACCACGGGAGGCACTGCGAAAGCCATACAACTGCATGCATTGTTTGCCGATGCCGTAGATAGCATGGACACGACCTCGAAGTTTAAGTGTGGTGTTCGTCGGATAGCTGAACACAAAGAATACATAGGAAGTCATAAAAGGGGCAAGAATCAATGGAAAGCCATACAAAAATAGGAAGGGAACTACCGGTTTCGGGCTCGATGTTGCCGATGTTGCGTCCGGGTCCGACACCGTCCAGTAGATGGGCAACATCGAACCCGGAACCGGTCGACGATAAAGGTGATTTTAACCGTTTTTAATGTTTGTAAGGACTATAAGAGTTGTGTCCTAATCCCGTGTCGCGGCTCTTGAGGTGTGATAACTGACCTTACCTTGGCACTAACCTAAATTAAGTGCCTTGCTGGTTGTATCGGTTCAGAAGCAACAGGGTGTCACAGCTATCAACATGGAAACTCTTAGGAAGGTAGTAATGCATTTGAAAACCTTTGCAGGTGTTGAGAATATCAATAAAACAGTATCAGTAGATGCATTTGATCTAATCAAAGAAGATCCACTATATATAATAAATGAATCGATGCTTCGTGGCGAATGCCCTGATAGTTGGAAGAAATCTGTTGTCATACCGATTCCAAAAAATCCGAAATCGTCCAAGCCAGAAGACCGGAGACCAGTGAATATGTTGCCAATATACGAAAAGATCCTCTAAATCGTTATCAAAGACCAACTGTTGGAACATATAACGAAAAATGGAATTCTGGTGGAGGAACAGTCAGGGTTCAGGAAAACCCACTCTTGTGAAACGGCTCTCAATTTATTACTCCTGAAATGGAAACAGGCCATACAGACGAAGAAAATAGTATTGGCTGTATTTATTGACTTGAAGAGGGCTTTTGACACAATAGATCGAATGAAATTACTTAATTTGCTTTCCAATTATAATGTAACTGGACCTGTATTGAACTGGTTTGAAAGTTACCTGAACGGGCGAACACAAATCACTATTTACAGGGACAGTGAATCATCGGCGGGTCCAGTGAATCTGGGTGGACCTCAAGGAAGTATTCTGGGGCAGCAGCTTTTCTTGCTTTATATTAATGACATCAAACAGGTGCTAAATAACAGTGACGTAAACTTGTTTGCTGACGACACAGTAATATTCATTGTTGCTGAGACATTGCAAGATTAGTACGTTAACACTTTACCAACCGGCCGTCGATTATTCGACTTTTGCTCCACAGCACTTACCGACCGGTTGTCGATTAATCGACTTTCGATCTTTCTGTTAGATTTGGTTGGGTTAGGCTGACAAGTAGCAAACAGCAAGCATTTCGTATTCTTTATTCAGATAATCGGTGCTTTTCTCAAAACTTTAGCTTTAGCAAACACTTAGTAGTGTTTCGGACGATCTGCGGCTGAATGGGCGGTGAAAAGGGCATAGTATGTTCGAACCGCTACCGGTCGGTAAAGTGTTAAGATGAATCGTGAACTGCAAAACATAGACGAATGGTTGAAATGGAAAAAAACTCAAGTTAAACATTAGCAAAACAAAGTATATGGTAGTATCGATACGCAATCTTGACAGTGATAGTCTTAGTATAACTATCGATGGGAAAACGGTGGAAAGAAGGACAGCAATCAAATATCTTGGCGTTATTTTTGACGAAACGCTGCGCTTCGACGAACATATAAACTATACTATAAACAAGGCAGCTCAAAAATATGGAGTGCTTTGGAGAATTAATCGATACTTGACCTTTGAAAGTAAAATCACCATCTAGAAAGCATTGATCGCTCCACATTCCGATTATTGTGAATCTGTGCTATTTCTCGCAAATAAGAGGCAAATGAAAAGAATGTAAATTGTTCAAAACAAGGTCATGCGCTTGATATTGAGATGTGATCGACTAACTCCACGAAGATTTATGCTTGAATGCCTACAATGGACAATGGTCAGTGGGACAGCGTATCAAATATTGCACACTTACGTACATATATGAGATGATTAGCGGCATGACACCAAACTACTTACAAAAGACGATAACGTATGGAAGAGATATGTACCGATATAACACAAGGCAAGCAAGTGACCTCAGAACCTATAATTTTCGAATGTCATGTACCCAAAACTCACTGTTTTTCAAAGGATATCGCTTGTATAACACATTACCAAATGAAGCAAAGACAACAACAAGCCTCCGAATATTCCGTAGTAGGGTAAATGATCTTGGTTTGTCCAGTCGAAAATACTTTTTTGCCAGTTTTTTGAATGCTCTAATTCAGCGCTCCTGTGTCAAATAAGGCCTTCGAATGTTTCGAAACATATAAATGAAATTGCCTTTTACATGATTTATAGTAGTTTGATAGTATATTTTTACGAAATCACATGTTTAAAGGATTATAAAATACACCTTCTATTTGTGTCAATGCGCCCCTCATTCGAGCTAACTTTTAATCGATCACCAGATGATTATTTGGCACGTATTCAGACCTTTTCTGGATTTCTGGACAACACTTATAAATATTGTAAACATCATGCTTGCTCACCATTTGTATCGGATTTACATAGCTAAACCATTAAATTAACGCATTTTGAGGAACTCAATTCTGATCATGAGTTGTCCAATTCAATAATGTTGTTTTGTCCACATGATTTCTATGGCAACCGCTTGGCGCGCTGCAGTTTGTTTATATGTGTTTATGGTGTGCTTCGCGCATAGCAGAAGTATGGTTTTTCTGTGTTGATTGTGTTGAGGTGAACACTTCTAAAATGCCCAAGGCAATATTCTGAAGAAAGCCTTAATTATGAATGAATCAATATGATGACAGTAAACTCAAGCAATGATAAATGCAACATCTAATTGTGAATTCGAATGTTTTCATTCAAAAATGGAGATTTCTAAAACCGGACAAACCATGATCATTTTTTTGGGCAAACCATGATCAGAGGTGGTCAAACCATGATCATAATTCTTCTTTAAGGTAAATCGTTAAAAAACATAAAAATTTGAATAATTTCAACACCTTATGGTAGTATTAGCAACTAGAGACTTGGGGCTTTTCAACAAACCCAAACTCGTATCGATTATGTGTGATTTTCATGAAGAAAAATCGATTTGCATTTACTAGTTGCGTAAAAACACCCCAAATTGGACAAACCAAGATCATTTACCCTATTTGTGAAAAGTTTTTGAAGCATGATTTAGATTTTTGACTCTGCAAATAATTAATGTTAGTATGTAAGATGACAAAGTTTTAACGGATATTTGTATTTTCTTATCTTTAGACTATAATGATGATGGTTATTTTTTTTCCTTTACCTGTAGACAACAACTTAAACAATACTTGGGAAATCTTCAATAGCTTGAGCCCGTGCGCGTTATCAAACATAGATAACTTGAGACAGAAAGTATGCAAAAAAAAACTTTTTTTAATGAAAGTGTTCAAATGGATTTAATGTGGAAACCTGAGGTAAGCTAGGGATAGCTCAATCGGAATACTTGTAAAGTCATCTTCTCAACAGATATTCATATCAAGACTTTTCTGTGTTGTGGCATCTCATTGCAGATTCAGGTTGACACGTTTATACCCCAGGTTGAATGAAAGGCCTGAAGTGTCGGCTGGAATTAGGCTTAAGTTTGCTCAGCTGTCTGGTCTCGAAAACGATTAACAGACCGTTGTCGGATATCCAGTGAAGCGGGAATTCCTTTGTAAAATCAAGACTAATGCTGACATAGGTATTGGGTTCAATTCCTGATCGGTCAAGTATTTTTTCGGGTTGGAAATTTTTTTGACATGCCTTGGGATATGTAAAGTAATGGGCCTGAAGTATTGGCTGGAATTAGGCTTGGGTTTGCTCAGCTAGTAGAACTTGGAAACAATCGCAATTGCAGGCCGTGGCCGGGGATATGATAAAGCGGGATTTCCCTTGTAAATTCATGGCTAATACTGACATAGGCATTGGGTTCAATTCCGGGTTGGAAATTTCTTCGAAATTGTCTGCCATGGAATGAATACTTTAGATAAAGGCCTAAATTGTTCTTTTGATAAGTAATCTATGTCTGCGGGATAACCAGTCCGTTTTCTTTTCAATTTAATGTGCTCACTGGTTAGTATGATGTAATAAAGAAATACACTAACTCGATTATTATCAATAAGATAACTCGTCCTGCTCAAACCTTTGTAGGGGAATGAGGTGGGACCATCATCATTATTTTTAAATTTAAAGTTCGAATTTCAATGAATATTTTGAAACTTTAGGACAATACTCAAAGTGTTACATATGGGGTTTTGAAAACTTCGAAAAATTGCCAAAATGGCGGCCATTTTTGTTAAAAATAAGTTATTTTTTATGAAAAATCGCTGTTTAGAAGTTCATAAAAATCGAAAAAATGAAATATCAAAGAACGGCTATGTGATGCTTCAGATAATTTATTTTTACCTTTTTTTTATCCCATTTTTTTATTTCAGGCTCATTAGCATTTTAGCTGTAACAGAGCCGAATTTTAATCGTATACATGTCACATGGTTATCATATCTATAATTAGCACATTACACAGTTGCCATTTTTCGGCGTAAGAGTATTCCTTCTGTTCTTCCATTATCCAGTTAAACCACCGGACAGCGGAGACAGTTAATATGATCATTTTTGAGTTATTAATAGAACATCAGCCCGATGTGTTTTGCAGAGCAGAGCAGAGCAGAACAGTTGTATGGATGAATCGATCTTATTTCGACCGTGGATCGATCTCCATCGCTGAAGATTGTTGCGTGGACGTAGTTTTCCTGTAACAACACACAGATGGTCAATGTGGGCCCTGAGTACAATGTTGGTGGTTGACGAGAGAATCGACGAAAGCATCCAACTTTTTTCAGCATGTGAAAACAGCTTCTTCAATCAATGTGTTGGTCTCGCATCATACGATACCACTCAGTAAGTGAGCGAATCCAAACATGTGGTAGACAAGTTCATTCTGTCTCGTAAGTAGAAAGAACAGCAGCTCTGTCGACTAATGATTCACTACTCTCCATCGATCGGATTTGTGTGTGGATGAGACAGAGAAGGATCGCCAAACGATAATTTTCCCGTGATTGCACTCATTTGAACAATTATCATACCGACAGCAAGCATTTTAGGGGCAAATGCAGCAAATGTCTGTATATTGTGATGCATACCGTACAAATATTTATAAGCAGGGAACAAAGCTGCGATTTTTATTCGATCAGTTGTTTTTGAATGTCCCCTACTTATTCTTAAAATTTATCAGGTGTAATACATGTTTTAGATTAATGTGGGCTAATTGTATATGCGATAAAAGATGTGATGTTTTGTAAATGCTTGTGGTACAGTAGTTTGCATAGCAACATAAAGGACATTGGAAAACCGCCAGCAAGTAACTTTTAACGACAAAAAAAAAATAGGACGACACGGCTAACGTAAAGAAGAAAACATCGAATAAAAAAGTCTGGTACATGCGAATATACACACAGATGTGATATGAAATTGATAGCAAGAATTTTTCTGTTATCCGGATGGTCAATATTTACCAGTTTTTGCATGGAGTATAGCGCTCCACCAATCGATGGAAAATAAATACGATACAGTAATCTTCCGAATATACTTAGAATATATTTAGTTTTTGCGGAATGTTTCTTCAGAAAAGAAATGAAGTTCCAATGTAAATCCGAAAGAACTTTTCACACCATCGAATAACGTTACGTTCCAGATTGTATCCATTACTTCTCCCAACAAAACGTTTTTAACCCTAATATACTCGCGCAAATGGTCTTGACCTGGACCGACAATCAATAATTTTGTTTTAAAGAAGATGAATTAAATAACTTTAAAAACTGAGTGAAGGCGAAGAACACATATTAATAGATTAAAGGGTGTGTCACATCAAATTGCATCACGGAAAAAACGCTGTAGAAACTCGCCCAGTAGACCGATACTTTTGAAAATTTTAGGCAGTAAAATAAAAACTATTAAACAACTTTTGGCATTTTCTTTTTATTCATACTTCGAGCCCAAGCCCGTATGCTCGCACCTTCCTCTTTACCCCGTCCATAAGTTTCTGTACAACGTCAGGTTGTAGTTTTTTTTTTAACAGAAATCCATTTTCTCTTGAAGTCCGCCTCCGATTTGACAACTTTTGGGTTCTTCCGGAGAGCCTGCTTCATAATCGCCCAATATTTCTCTATTGGGCGAAGCTCCGGCGCGTTGGGCGGGTTCATTTCCTTTGGCACGAATGTGACCCCGTTGGCTTCGTACCACTCCAACACGTCCTTTGAATAGTGGCACGAAGCGAGATCCGGCCAGAAGATGGTCGGGCCCTCGTGCTGCTTCAATAGTGGTAGTAAGCGCTTCTGTAGGCACTCCTTAAGGTAAACCTGCCCGTTTACCGTGCCGGTCATCACGAAGGAGGCGCACCGTTTTCCGCAAGAGCAGATCTCTTGCCACACCATGTACTTTTTGGCAAACTTGGATAGTTTCTGCTTGCGAATCTCCTCCGGAACGCTGAATTTGTCCTTTGCGGAGAAGAACAACAGGCCCGGCAGCTGACGAAAGTCCGCTTTGACGTAGGTTTCGTCGTACATTACCAGGCAATGCGGCTTCGTCAGCATTTCGGTGTACAGCTTCCGGGCTCGCGTCTTCCCCACCATGTTTGCCTTTCGTCGCGGTTAGGAGCCTTCTGAACCTTGTATGTACGCAGGCCCTCCCGCTGCTTGGTCCGCTGGACGAATTAACTTGACAAATTCAGCTTATTGGCGACATCCCGGACCGAACTTCTCGGATCACGTCTAAACTGCTTAACTACGCGCTTGTGATCTTTTTCACTGACGGAGCATCCATTTTTGCCGTTCTTCACCTTCCGGTCGATGGTTAGGCTCTCGAAGTATCGTTTTAGTACTCTGCTGACCGTGGATTGGACGATTCCCAGCATCTTACCGATGTCCCGATGTGACAACTCCGGATTCTCGAAATGAGTGCGCAGGATTAATTCACGACGCTCTTTTTCGTTCGACGACATTTTTCCAAATTTACGAATAATTTACAGTGAAACATGGCCGACGTGATCTATACACTCTTATCTGATTATAAGCGAAAGCTGAAGATATAATTCCTAAAAATTAAATTTCTACAGAGTTTTTTCCGTGATGCAATTTGATGTGACACACCCTTTATCACGTTTTCTGCAATGAATATTGAACAGATTTTCTTCTGTTAAGAACTTAATAACAGAAAAGGTTACAATTATGGTTTTTGGGGATACAGCGCGGACTCGATTATATACAGTTTCTGATTTCTTTTCACTATATATAATCGAATCCTGTTTATACGGTGCGGACTCGATTATATACATTTTCTGATTTCTTTTCACTATAAATAATCGAATCCTGTATATAACGGAACCAAAAAAAATAATTTTTTATTCGTTTTTTTTGGCATGTATTTTTCTTTTTTTTTTTGAATATAAAAGAGGAATTTGATTTTTGATTCATCCCCTCAAAGTCAGAAAATACCTTTCTCACATGAAAAAAAATTATCCAGATTCTCTCAGAGGGTGATAGATGATCATATTTGATGGAAAAAATCCTTCTACGCATATGTTCGAATTTCAACAATGACAGAGTTATAGAACTTTTTATTTGTTTCGGACTCTGTTGCCTCGAACTGGCTCTACATTACAAAGTACGCTACGGAAGACGATTCTGTTACTTTCATTTGAAAGATGAGAAAATTTGATACAGGATATTGTAGTGGAACATCTAAATTAATGGATTTTAATAACATTTTGGAAGTGAAAAACTTAAAAGTTAGTAATTGTTAATGTATTATTATTAATGTAATCCTGATTTTTTTATTAAACTGGATTGTTTCTATCAATCAAATTGAAGCTCTCTAACCGATCTACAATTTGTTCTTTGACACCCAACTTCTATCTATCTTAATCTGGCTGCAATATCGATATAATTAATTCTTGGTGAAAATTCAAGCAAAATCTTCAAAAATCACGATTTTTACCCTACTGTATATGAATTAGTCACTTAAATTACACATTAACGTTTAAAGGTTACATTTCTTCTTGAAATAAGTCATATTTGAAACATAAAAAAAATATTCTTTTTTTTCAAACTGTATATAATCGAGTCCAAAATTGTATATAATCGAATCACATATAATTGAGTCTGTATATAATCGAGTCCGACCTGTATATTGAAATAATTTTAATATAAGTTAAGGAAGAGTAAGTACAGGTCGGACTCGATTATCCGGAATTTTAGACTCGATCATCCGCAGTATTTTGGTTTTGATTTTTTTTTTCATCCAAAATTTTGAATTTGTTAATATACTTTATAAATATGGTTATTTGAACAAATTTGTACGAAGCTAGAGAGAGGAGAGAGCTGGAAAAGGGGTTGGTCTATACAACTAGTTTCGATTATCTGCAGTAAATGTATATACGTTGGAAATTCCAAATTTAAATGAATACATCGATTTAATATTTAAACATACCTAATATGATAATTTAATGAAACATGGATGTAGTTAGGATGAGCAGTGTCTGTTTAGTATATTCGGTTATCCACAGTGCATCATATGATCTTTCGAATAATCATGGATGTAGTAAGGAAAAGGAAAAGTTGGGGTAGGAGTGTTGAGATTGTTGCAAAGAATACAAAATAAGTGATAAATCTTTGAATCTGCTTTGATAGTCCTTTGATTTATTGGATTCTCAAAAGATGTCTATTTAGCATTTTCTTATGTTACGATATTATCGCAGAATATATTTAATTTAATTTAATTTTTTTCTTGCAAATTATTATTTATTTTGGTTTAAAAATAAATTCATGAGTAACGATGTGCATTAGAGTGCCAATGAGAATGGTCATCTCAAATTTACGAATGGGACTTCCTGAAAAAAAATGATTACCTCGAAAAAATACACTATACAACATTTTAGCTTATTCAGACTTTACTTACTATTGTCGTAAAGACGCCAAAGTTTGAGTCTTCCGAAAACCATAAAATCACCGTTCATGCGTTCATGCGTTCTTTTACAGCCGACAACGGGATATCGACATTTTCCTTGACTTCACAATGGAATCAGTCGGTACCTCGTCCCAAGCCTCGGCCACCCAAAACATAGCATCCCTTATGTTGATTCGCTTAACCATCTCATCGAACTCTACTTGGCTCCTGGATACCAAGCTTTTGCTTGTATTTGGACTTAATCATTTGAATAATATATATATAAAAGTCCGCATTTGACAATTTGTATTATAATAAATATTGTACAAGCAAAACTCGAAGTATTTATAGATTGTGTTTCGAAGGTTATATATAGTTACTATTTGGTAAGCAAACTGAACCCTATTGGCTTTCCTTTTAGAAGTTATAAGACGACAACTGTTAGGTGCGCACCTGCGAGCATTAGCACATCGAAAAGTTATATTTTCATCGCATCGCAATTTTGCCTTGCGATTCAATTCTTTTCTGAGAGCGACACCGCGATTTGCGATTCGATCCAAAGCTCCGAGGCTAAGCACCCAATCCGATCAGGATACGAAAGTAAAGCGACGGTAGAAACTAACGAACGAATCATAAAATGATACAAGCAAGCATCGATGAACACGCGCACAGATACCAAACGATGACTCTCACGCTGTGTTCATTCAGTGTTTTCGTTGACACGTTAGTTTTCTGCACGGCTTACAGAGACAAGGCTAGTTCTTTAGCAAGTAAACATTTTTTTTGATGACGTCATCCGAATTGTCAGTGTAAACAGTCGCCAGTTGTATTTTGTTCAGAGCTGCATTTTTTCATCAATGTCACTGACAACTGACGAGCCACGTTAGTCACATCCTACTGACAAAAATGTTGGTCAAATGGTGACTGACGGAGTACGATGCAACAATTTGCCTGTTACTGAGCTTCGTCAATACATTTTGACCGACCAAGTAGGCGGTAAAATTGTCAGCATCGAATTGATGATTGTCGGAGACTGCATTCTATTCTCATCGAGCAAAGGTTCGATTTTAGTTCCGGTTGTTGTACCCGGTATTTACTGAAGTTTGTATACTATGTCGAAAACGCGATAACGTGTAAGAATGGTATTCAGGTAGCCCAACGTAAACAAATGCACCCTGGTAAACGTGTAAACTTCCATTACATCAAGTGACATAGTATTTCCCGTCTTGACGATCATATGGTACTGACCTGCAACATGCTTTGGTCGTCAACACACTCTGACAAACTATTTAGTATCGAAGAATGAGGAATTTGTTTTGTCGGTTTATATTTTGTTGTACGTCGTTTGGTGGTAATGTTGCAATGGTCGTCATAGTAGCTCAAATATATGCAGTGACAATGACAAATTGCAGCTCTGATTTTGTTTTCCGACTTACGCGTAAATGTTCCTGAAATGGAAAATCGAAAATGGTTCAATGCGCTGTGAGCGGGTGTATAAATTATGAAAATTATCGGGCCAAAAAAGAGATTCTTTCGCTTTCCGAAAAACCGAGAATTATGTTCTTTGTGGATAAATGTTTTATCAAATTATTCATGGTGTTAAATATAATCAACTATATTATCAACGCACAAAATTACATAGCACGAAAAATAAAAAATAAGAACACATTGTTTACTTCAACGACTCAGATGACGTCACTAAAAAATGACTGATCCGGAGTAGCTAGCCTTGTCTCTGTAAGCCGTGAGTTTTCTGCACGGCCCGATAATGTCATTTTCATAATTTATACACCCGCTCACAGTGCATTGAACCATTTTCGATTTTTCATTTCAGGAACATTTACGCGTAAGTCGGAAAACAAAATACAACTGGCGACTGTTTACACTGACAATTCGGATGACGTCATCAAAAAAAATGTTTACTCGCTAAAGAACTAGCCTTGTCTCTGTAAGCCGTGAGTTTTCTGTTTCATGAGTGATTTAAAACATATTATTGTGTGCGTTGAATGAATCAAATAAGAGAATGTAACGAGCGCTCGTTGATACGATTGGAACCATCCTTGCCTGAGTATTTTTACATGTTGATAAAAAAATCACCTACATCGGTCGAGTAGATAGATATCGATACCACCAGCTAAAACCATGGTTTCGAGAAAAACTCGTTTAAAAATTCATACATCAAAACTATATCCCTTGAGATGACAATATAGTTCCAGAACAGGGTCTACCTCAAGAGATTTTCCGAGACATTTAAATTATTAGACCTGATCTCTTAGACAAAACATCAGTTTGCCGAGAGTTCAAATGAGAGGTGATCAGATATTTTGTTTGATTTCAGCGATTCGAAATTACTTAGTTTGTTTTGGGCCAAATGGCAAAATGGATGCAATGATATGTTTTCTAAAACTGATACATCTTATCACATGTTGCTTTTCTATGGGAGAAATATGACACCCCGAACAAAACAAAAATCTATTTTTTTTCTATTAATGAATAATTCATTATTTTCATTTTTTATAGTAAATATCGTTCTATATCTTGAACAGCACTTAGTTAGGCCGTAATATTCTTCGAAAAACGGAAATTGTGGATGCAGTAAATTGGCATATTCCTTAGGGTGTTTATTTTAACCGCTACATGCTTGAATTTGTTTTCCACAATCAATTAATCAAATCAGCCAAATAAGAAATAAGTGACGTACATATTTTGAACAATTAAACCGTCATGCGAAAGCTAATTATAAAAATGGCACAATCACCTTTACCCGATAAGAGTCAGCTGACATCGAATCAAACTAGTGCATTCAACAACAGGTTTGCGATAAAATAAATGCAGCGAGTAGCACTGCAGCTTCGAATGAGGTCCGCATAGCTAAGCTTAGCAACGCGATAAGATAGGGCCCAAATTAAATCAGTCCGAATTCGGTCACATTGTTCCGAAGTGCGCACATCGGGATTTGGGTCAAAACCGATCCCCTCCGCCAAATATTGGTGCGACTGGGCGAAAACGACATTAAATTTTGATTCCCAAAGTGTGCCCAGCAATGGCGATACGGAATACGGACTCTGCTCCGATTTCGCTGGCCATCGTTGCAAAATCGCAAATCGCAAAATCGCGGTTTTACCGCATAAAGAGTGATGCTGTTTATGATGCTGATTTGAGTTCATTACCTCGCGCGGCAAGCGGGGAAACAATAATTGGGCAATTTGTTTCAATTGGCGAAATGCACTGTGGTGACGTGAATGTGAGTGTCCACGATGGCTAGTGTAAGTGAGTGTGTGAGTGGGTGTTTTCATCACATGGATAAAATATAATTCGATCTGTCCGTGACAATGCGGATAAAAAGAATTGATAATGACCGACAAGTTTGCCGAAAGCGATAAAATTCGTGTGATTTCTTTCCGAAATCGCAAATTCATCTTTGATGGAAAAAGCCCCCAAAAACATCCAACGTTATTGCAAAATGTTTGCCCTGGATAATTTATCTCCCCTTACAATGAAATTCAATTAACCTGTTTTTGGTAGAGACTGAAAAAAACATATACAAATCGGTTGAATCCCTAGTTTACAATTACAGCTTAAACGGATAACTTTTCCGCTACTGAAAAAGCAAACAAATTTAGCCTTTCGACCGGTTGCTCCACTAACTCCTCTCTACGGTATCATCTCGAATTGTTACACACCTCCCAATTCACATTCGCACACAGTCCCAACCAACTATTCTCGAATTGCGAAATTACCCAAGCTTCACCTCTGCGGAGCGCATTTTCCTCTTCTGTTGACAACCGCTAGTCGCAATTGCTGTTGTTGTTTTTACTGCCGCTTTTCCCCCCGGGGGAGGGGAGGTCAAAGTTTTATCGCATTCCGCTTCACCGAGTGGAAAGTTGGAAAAAGGGAAACGAGCGCACGCTGGCCAAGTGAAAATGCCGCCACCTCCCGCACTGAAGTGCTTCGGGATCGGAAGAAAATTGTAATTATCCTTCTGGCTGCTGCTGTTGGTTGGCACTTCGCCGCCATCTCAGAGAGCCTCAAGAGTTTTCTCCTTTTTCTTGGGTTTGCTGCTGCTGCTGCTCCTGCTGCTTTTGGTGAGATTGTTATTCTGGGTTGAAGCTTGGGGGTTACCGATCCGAAGTATTCGTTGAGTATAGTTGAAACGTTATTGTTGCTAGTATTGAAGCTGTTTCGAAGCAATGTCATCAGCAACAGATCCGGGCGCTACCTGGGGTGATATGGAAGGATCTGATTTTTCACACTCGCAGTCGCAAAATCACAACAAAATTGCATTTTCTTTTGAAACATTGAACGATTTTCGAAGAGCGAAATACATTGATACCAATCGAGATATACGCTGTCATGTTCTGAATTGAATCCACTCACAAAAAACTTCTCCCCAAGTGAAGAGAACTTATTCTTGAACCGGTTCACTCCGGTGCACGTGAAGCAGTAGCAGCAGCCCCAAGTTCACATTCTCAGCCAGTCACAACTCAGTCATACAATATTGACTTCTTGAGGACGATGTTTTGTAGTGTCGTTTATGCGTTTTATTTAATATGCACAATTACCGCTCGTTAAGGCGAACGTTTATCCAATGATTCAGCGATCATCGTCCAGAACTGTGAACGTTTCGTTCAAGCGTAGCGAAGAACTATTCACATCTTCGTGGTTCAGTTGCTGTAATAAGCTTGGTCGTTTTATGTATAAACAATATATTTGATACTACAAATTGAAAATTATCCTCACAATTTCATTTACACAAAATCCATTGATTTTGACGTAGGATTACGTCTTTCGGGAACATAATGGGGTACAAATTGAAAATCGAAAATCGAGCACAACGTGAAAATTGTCCAATTTCAAACGCTTATTGCTCAGTTATTTCATGATGGATTGATGAAATTTTTGCTTCAATTGATTTCGGCACTCCATTATTTCGAAGAAAATAATATATGTCATGAAACTAACTATTGAACAATTCAAAAAATTCAAACCCTATCCTAACGGAAATACCCACTTCTGATTGGTCCCTAAGGCAAGGCGCAAATTGAGACGCATATAGCGCGAGTAACTTGGCGCGATATAGCGCCTGTTTTTGTGGCTAATGAAAACAGATAGAACGGCGCAAATTGGCCAGATGACGCAAGATGGTGGAGCGCTCGTGAGACACGACTCGCGCGACGCTGTGACTGAGCCACAGTTTCTCGTGCTGGTCATGCCTGTTGTGATAGTTGTGTTGGTGAACAGTCATATAGCGCCGTGGGTTTGGCACTGTATGGCTGTACTGGTCGGGTGATTGTGTTAGTAAATAAATATATCGCGCAACTCTGTGTTAATCAGTCATTGTATGCGAGTGGCATGTTATTTACACCAAACTGCGACTCAATATGCGCTCCACCACTCTACGTTTGTGGCACGTATGAGTCGTGTTGGTAGTTTCGCGTTCGCTTACGAGCGCTATACGCTTCTCAATTTGCGCTTAGCCTAACAGAGACATCAAAACCAAGCTGCCTGGGGAAATCGGCATTACAAATACATAAAAGTAGGGGGAGCTTTTGCTCCCACCGGAATGTGTTCCCTAACAGAGACATCAAAACCAAGCTGCCTGGGGGAAATCGTCATTGCAAATATATGAAAGTCGGGGGCATTTTTATATTGCAAGTGAGGTGAGTGATACGATTCATTCTTGCAAATAAAATTTAAATTTGGAACTTTAATGTTGGTTGCTTCGTGAAATTTCATATCAATGACCGATCTTGTATTGTGAAAAATTCAGCACAAGTGTAAGTGTAAAATTGTATATGGTAGCAGTTGTGTTAAAAATGACTTGATATATGGAACGATTTATTTCAATTTTCATAAACAAGCACACCAAGGTGCGTTCCCGCTCTAGAACGGGTTGTTTGGTTTAAGTTGTCTGTTTTGTTGTGTTCATTTTCACCCAATGAATGTTTGTACGGCGAGAAAAATTGGAAAAATGAAGAAATATTAGAAAAAGTGATTTCCCATATACTCTACATATATTATTAGGTGTTGTTAGTCCAATTAAAATTCGCATTGGGTTGAATAAACACTCAGAAAGTAAAAATTATAAAAGAAAATTAACTTTTCCATTTCAAATATGTTTTCTGTATATTGAAGTAACATGTTTGTACTGACGAGAAAAATTGATAATTGTGATCGGTATTGGTGATTATCTTATATTACATTGGTGAGTTTTTTTACTTTATTTTATCTATACATAATACAGGAGGCATCTCGTCTAGGATCACAGAGGGCGGTTTTCATCATATCTCGTTCCACTTCGGTATCTTTTATCTGATACGCACCATCAAACGACTGTTTACCATCCTTCTGTCGTCATCACTCGGTAAACACTGGTGAAGTAAACAAACAATACCCAACAACCAAACAAAACGGCCCATTTCAAAGAGTTTAACGATGTAATTCTTCAAACATATCCAAAATCAAATCAACGGAATCCTACGTTAACTATGCGGTTGTGTCTCGAACACAACCCTCATGTGACTTTTTTTTAACTTTGTCTCCTATATCTAAAGCGTATGCAAAATGTCATCCAATTTAAAGCTGGTCGTGTCTGATCTGTTGTCACTAGTTGGCGTGGAACCGTTTATTTCCGATATCCTCGCATTCATCTTCGACAATTGTCAGAGCAAAATTTAGATGTTTTGAGCGAAAAAAATCACCATCGCAGTCGCGTCTCTGCCGGTTTGTTGGCGGCACAAATATTACACAATACATACTGCTAAGCCCCTTTTGGCAATGGCACACCGCTCGCTTCAATTATCGTCTTCGATATTTGTTATCATCTACTCGTCAGAAATGTGATTTACTCGAGAGCCACCGGCGGACGGACGGACGGACAATTGTGCCATCCCCGCCGACATACGAGCGCGTAAACGCGTCCCGCGCGAAACGCACCTTCTTTTGACGCGGCCAAACATGTGACTTAGATTTGATTCGATTTCTGGTCCAATCTTCTTTCCACTCAGTGGTAACTGGATTGTTGCTGGGACGTTGAGCTGAGAAGTATGTGATTTTTTGTTGGTGTGATTGGCCCATTTTGAGATTTGAATGCCATTGGAAATCAACAAATACGTGACGGGCTAAAGTGTGGATTGATGTACGATGTTGGCAAAACATTGGTGATAACGACTTTGGCTGATAGCAAAGATTCACAGCACGTGGATTTTCTATCACTGTCAAGCTAAATTTAGTGGACAATCGGTTTCTATTTTTTCGAGATTTGTCTCAATATTTTGTCTTTATATACATCCATTCCATGTCAAACCGGTATAGTGCTTCTCAGATTTCCGTGGTAACTCGTATTTTTTAATTTTTGACGTGGGACTACGTCTAACCGGAATATATGGAGGGTAAAATGAAAACCTAAACACAGAACATGCAGGAATAAATGAAAGATTTCGAATGCTTATAGCTCGAACATTTCGTACTGGATAGGAGAGATGTTTGCATCAATTGATAGGGAATATTTCTACGCATCTATCGCAACTAACAAAATGTTGTTTTTCATTAGATAAACAATTGAATAACTGTAAAATATTAGGCGTTATCTAAACGCCCTAACTGCATCGTTTTGATTGGCCCGATTTACGATTTCCCTAAGCGAATGAACTTCCCAGTTTCAAGCAAATTCGAGATTCGAGAAGTATGTACACTTTTGGGATGTAAACTTCAGAGGGAAATGTAAAATGAAATAATCGTTTGATAATATATTTTTTCTTTATTGGATAATTCTTCCGTACATATATTTTGTTCTAGTCATCATACCAAACGTAAAAGGTCCGTCATTAAATTTACTTGTAACGAAGAACAATCAATCACAATAAATGAATTGACTTTACATGGCATTTGTTCATTTTCATTTCACTCACAGAGCAAATATATTGAACTCAATTGAATTTGGAAACTGTTTCATTCAATCAAGAATTTAGTCAATACAAACGAATGATTGCTAAGCTAAGGTAGTTCCACGTCAACCTTGCGGTTATATCATAGATATAACCCACCCATTTTTTTGTTAGGGTGACCATTTCCATAGGGTGGTCCATAAAATCAAATTTTTCCCCTTTTTCCAAAAATATCATTTTTTTTATAAAATTCATAACTTTTGAACTACTGAGCCGATTAGAATGATCGACATATCAAATTAAAGCCAATTAGCTGATCTCTGAAAATACCAGAGTTGCACAAGATTTGATTTTGGTTTCGACATTAATGATTGTATTTGTTTTTCATAGTTTTCATGGTATCGGGAACAAAGGCGCTATATTATTTTCTATTTTTATTTCGGAAAGCTGAGAATTTTTTACATAACATATCTCGAAACCAGAGAGGCGTTTTTTTTCGTTTTTGAGTTATTATTTTTCAAAGATAACCTATTTTCCGAAAAATCGTTTTTTTTCCCATTTTTTTCCACTACAAAAAATAATAAATAATTTGATCTACTGAACCGATTCAGATGATCGACACATCAAATTAAAGCCAATAAGCTTGTCTTGTTTGGAAAAATATTACACTCTGAATAGAAATGGATTTTGTTTTCGTAATTATTGATTATATTTGTTTTCTATAGCTTACATCGTTTCGGGATCGAGAGTGCCATACTTTTTTATATTTTTTCCTGAAAGCTGAGTTTTTTTACATAATATATCCGAATACAAGAGGGTGTTATTTTACGTTTTTAAGTTATGATTTTTCAAAGTCAACATGTTTTCAGTTTTCGTTCAATATTTCTATGCGACTAGACTGGATGTATGTGACTAGAATCCAATTAATTGGCAAGTGTGTTATTTTTTTAAGAAAGGGTAGCTAGTAGGCTTTAATTTGATATGTCGATCATCTGAATCGGTCCAGTAGTTTCAAAGTAGTATTTTTTTTCAAAAAAAGTCATTTTTGGGAAAAAAGGGAAAACTGATTTTTTGAACCATCGGGTAACTTTGAAAAATCATAACTCAAAAACGAAAAAAAAACGCCTCCCTGGTTTCGAGATATGTTATGTGAAAAATTATCAGCTTTCCATAAAAAATATAAAAAAATATATAGCGCCCTTGTTCCCGAGACCAGGAAAACTATAAAAAACAAATACAATCATTAATAACGAGAACAGAATTCAAATTTAGTACAGGTGTAGTATTTTTTCAAAAAATTGATTGGCTTTCATTTGATATGTCGATCATCTGAATCGGTCGAGTAGTTCAAAAGTTATGAGTTTTTGAAAAAAGTTATTTTTGGAAAAAAGAGGAAAAACTTGATTATTCGGACAACCCTAAAATGGAAATGGTCACCCTACTGACAAAATGAAAAAAATACGGGTTTTCACGAAAATCTGATAACTACTATATCGGTTTGGTATGGAATGGCTGTATATATAAATGGAATGCTGTCTGTCTGATTCTTATGGACCCGAAAACTACTGAACCGATCGATATGAAAATTGGTATGTAGGAGTTTTTGGGGTCGGAGAAGGTTCTCTCTAAGGAGGAGGGGGAGGTTGTTCTGTCATACAAATGAAACACAAATTTCTGCATTATTCGAGAATTAATCAAGCAAACGAAACCAAATTTGGCACGTGGAGGTTTTGGGTTGCAATGAATGTTTCTATGGTGGTGAGACACTCCTCCCCCTTCTCTAAAGGGGGCTGCCATACGAATGAAACACAGATTTCTGCATACCTCTGAAACCAATCAAGCAAATGAAGCCTAATTTGGCATGTGAAGGTTTTAGGGGGCAAGAAGTGTTTCTATGGTGAGTAGACACTCTGAATTACTCGAGAATCAATCACGCAAACGGAACAAAATTTGGGATGTGAGGGTTTTTTTGGTACGAGAAATTTTTTTTTTTTTATCCAAAAAAAAAAAATTTCTCGTACCAAAAAAACCCTTACATCCCAAATACGTACGAGAAATGTTGCTATGATGATATGACACCTCTCTCTCCTCTGGAATGGAGGGGGGGTTCCATAACATTAAAACACATATTTCAATCGAACATATTCCAACCAAACATGACAATTGAAAATTTTCGGGAAACTCGGAAGTTTGGAACTTTGCGAAAATTCAATTCCCATATGTTCTACAATTTCATAGTGACAAGCGTTGTTAGTCCATTTGATGTTTGCGCTAACGAAATTGATCTTTGTTCAAAAGTGGAAATTGATTTAGTACTAGGAATTTTATAGTAAAAGGTAATTTTAAAAGGTCGATCAATCAATGAGCAGTTCTACGATTGGACTCATGAACTTGCGCATAGTAAGAAAACGTGAATGTTTGAAGGTATTGATAAAATTTTGGGCGGAACGAAATCGCTACACGAACTCGCCTATGAACTAAAATTGTAAGATAAAACAATGAACCTAATGGTGGTGCCTGATATCGAACATTGTTTTTTTTTCGCAACGTAACGCCTGACTTCGGTAGACACAGCGAGTGTTCAACCATTTATAATTTTTTATATATTTGAGAGAAACATGAATCAACTTGGTGCACCCGTGGTCGAGTGGTTAGCGTCTCACATTATCATGCCGGGTGTTTGGGTTCGATTCCCGTTCTGGCCGGGGGATTTTTCGTCAAAGAAAATTCCTTCGACTTGCACTGTGGTCACGCGTATTCAAGAGCTTGCCCCTCGGAATACATTCAAGGCGTGTTATTTGGCTTAAGAAATCTCAACTAAGTATTAATAAATGACGCTAGTTAATGCATACGTTGAGACGGCAAAAGTTCCACAGGGAACGTTAACGCCATTCAAGAAGAAGAAGATGAATCAACTTGATTCTGCTGCGGTTCCATGGAGAATAGCATTATGTAGCATAAAGGGTGTGTCACATCAAATTGCATCACGGAAAAAACGCTGTAGAAATTCGCCCAGTAGACCGATCCTTTTGAAAATTTTAGACAGTAAAATAAAAACTATTAAACAACTTTTGGCATTTTCTTTTTATTCATACCTCGAGCCCAAGCCCGTATGCTCGCACCTTCCTATTTACTCCGTCCATAAGGTTCTGTACAACGTCAGGTTGTAGTTTTTTTTTTAACAGAAATCCATTTTCTCTTGAAGTCCGTCTCCGATTTGACAACTTTTGGGTTCTTCCGGAGGGCCTGCTTCATAATCGCCCAATATTTCTCTATTGGGCGAAGCTCCGGCGCGTTGGGCGGGTTCATTTCCTTTGGCACGAAGGTGACCCCGTTGGCTTCGTACCACTCCAACACGTCCTTTGAATAGTGGCACGAAGCGAGATCCGGCCAGAAGATGGTCGGGCCCTCGTGCTGCTTCAATAGTGGTAGTAAGCGCTTCTGTAGGCACTCCTTAAGGTAAACCTGCCCGTTTACCGTGCCGGTCACACGAAGGGGGCGCTCCGCTTTCCGCAAGAGCAGATCGCTTGCCACACCATGTACTTTTTGGCAAACTTGGATAGTTTCTGCTTGCGAATCTCCTCCGGAACGCTGAATTTGTCCTCTCCGGAGAAGAACAACAGGCCCGGCAGCTGACGAAAGTCCGCTTTGACGTAGGTTTCGTCGTCTATTACCAGGCAATGCGGCTTCGTCAGCATTTCGGTGTACAGCTTCCGGGCTCGCGTCTTCCCCACCATGTTTTGCCTTTCGTCGCGGTTAGGAGCCTTCTGAACCTTGTATATACGCAGGCCCTCCCTCTGCTTGGTCCGCTGGACGAATGAACTTGACAAATTCAGCTTATTGGCGACATCCCGGACCGAACTTCTCGGATCACGTCTAAACTGCCTAACTACGCGCTTGTGATCTTTTTCACTGACGGAGCATCCATTTTTGCCGTTCTTCACCTTCCGGTCGATGGTTAGGTTCTCGAAGTATCGTTTTAGTACTCTGCTGACCGTGGATTGGACGATTCCCAGCATCTTACCGATGTCCCGATGTGACAACTCCGGATTCTCGAAATGAGTGCGCAGGATTCATTCACGACGCTCTTTTTCGTTCGACGACATTTTTCCAAATTTACGAAAAATTGACAGTGAAGCATGGCCAACGTGATCTATACACTCATATCTGATTATAAGCGAAAGCCGAAGATATAATTCCTAAAAATTAAATTTCTACAGCGTTCTTTCCGTGATGCAATTTGATGTGACACACCCTTTATCTTGGAATAATTCAATAACGTCGGAACAAACTATCATTTTTTGAGATTACTACACTTCTTAATGGTCGATAAAACAAACTACATTTTTAGAGTATTCCCCTGGTGGTCTTCGCTGTGATGTAATCTTTATTTTTTGCCTCCCCAATTGAAAAATCATGAAAAACACAAGAAAACAAACATAGAAAATAAATAAACCATTTTATTTTCAATTTTTCACAGCTGAGCTCGTCAGACTCGTCAGGCTCGTCACACAAGTGAGAAAAAATATTTAGTATAGTAATGCATCGAAATCCGGACGCTAAAGCGCTTACGAATATAACTTAAACTACTAAAAAATATTGACATAACATAGCACTAATGTTAGCTTTCCTATGAAATTAGAAGGCCTTCATCTATGTTATGAATCACAGAACATATTAACGGGTGCATCATAAGTAGCGGGACTAAATGGAAACGGGTTTGGTACAAAAGTTTTTTATTAATCCAATTATTTATTGTATTTTCACAAGATGTCTACTACAAGATGGCGCCATTTATATATATTTCCAAAATCCTATCAATATGGGTATCAAATGAAAGGACTTGATTAGAAGAATACAGGAATTTATGAAAAATGTTAATCCAAAATGGCAGCCGCTACAAAATGGCGGATTACATATTCTCTCAGAACCCCATCAATATGGGTATCAAACGAAAGGGCTTGACTAGCAGAACAGAGTTATCGATGAAAAATGTAAACCCAAGATGGCGGCCGCTACAAAATGGCAGATTACATATTTTCTCTAAACCCCATCAATATGGGTATTGAATGAAAGGTATTGACTAGTAGACAGTTTTTCATGAAAAATTGAAATCCAAAATGGCTGCCACTATAAGATGGCGCCATATTTTTTTTAAAACCTCATCAATATGGGTATCAAATGAAGAGCTTGACTAGTAGAATCCCAATCCCTTTCGTTTGATACCCATATTGGTGGAGTTCTAAGAAAATATGTATTCCACTTTTTTGTAGCGACTTCCATTTTGGATTTACATTTTTCATCGATAATTGTATTCTACTAATCAAGTCCTTTCATTTGATACTCATACTGATAAGATTTGAAAAAAAAAATATATATATGGCGCCATTTTTTGCTGGCGGCCATTTTGAATTTGAATTTTTCAGAAACAACTGTGTTCTACTAGTCAAGCCCTTTCGTTTGATACCCATATTGATGGGGTTTCGATAAAATATGAAATCCGCCATTTTATAGCGGCCGTCATTTTGGATTTTCAAGATTATGAAATACGCATTTTTATAATGACTGCAGAGATAAAGGTGTTTTCCAAATTTCAGATCAATCGGTCAACAGGAAGGGGGTTAAATTTCTATTAATTGTGCGCTACAGACAAAGTTATAAAGTTACCCACGTATATACAAACGGGTCATATAATCGACCCCGTCCTGTATAACGAAGAGTGGTTTCCCGGATCGAAAATCTTTGCTCCACACTTTATACTCCATACTAAGGCATCTAACATACCCTTAAGCAACTCCTTCAATGAGAAATTCAATCATCAATTTTGACCGTCCGTATTTAAAATCATTTTCTGAATGTGCTTTTTATTCCGGACATGGGTTTGTGAAATTCACATTTATTTTTGATTTTTAACATTTTTTTGTTAACAGGTAGGTACCATGTTTGACGCTAAACTAAATTGACACAATAGTAACTATCAGTCACATCAATTCAACATGCAAAAAATGTCATGGTTTTGGCATAATATTGTAATGTAATGAATGTAATGTAATGAAAAAGTGTCCGGATAAAAAAGCGTCCGGATACAGAAGCATCACTGTATCTGAGTTCTGCGCCGGGTACATTTTGCGCTGTCGTGCTTATGAATTTTGTGCTCTTCACACCAAGAGGTAATACGAGTTTTCTTTGAGCGCGCGCTGATGAGAATTAAACTCAAGCGCAGCGCTGCGTTTGTTTTCTGAAGACTGCTGCAGAACCATCGCAGGAATTCGAAACCAGTGTTAAAACACTCAAAAACCACCCCGGCGAGTTGTGGGCGATGAATGCAAGGGCATGCACAGAAATGACTATACTGGAGGAATTCTCTCCGTACTGAGTACGTAACTAACAGTACTTAAATAAATATTCAATGAGCTATGACTCATTCATGCTGCGGAGTTGAATACAGGAACAGTATCCGCGTGTTTATTAAATTGTTGGTAAATTAATGTTCAATTCACATGCTTTAGTTCCTTCAGAACGTCAGTTTTCATAAGCAGAGCAGATCGTGACTAAGCGAACAGCTGAAAATTTTCAATAGTGGATGAACGATTGATTTGTAAAAAAGAGCAACACTACAATTAATTCACAGCGCGGTGGTATGAAAAATTTGGTAATCGATGTATTTTTTTTTGCCAACATAGAAGACTTTCCAGTCCACGATGTATCAAACATAAGAAAATTGGTATAGTGTAGTTAAAAGTCCCAAAATTAATATTTTATCGTCCAAAGTCTAGAAACTATAACGTTCCACAATTGTACTACCCAAGGAATGATATTAATCCATTCCACTATTCTGAAGAAAATCATCTATTGTTTCCTCGTACTCTATGTCAAAAACTACAGACATTTCATTACCTTGACGAACGCATGGAATGACATTCAAATGGATAGTAGTATGAACAATGTTTATAGCTTGTGAATAATTGTCATCAGCTGGATCTCAACAGCTGATGACAATTATTCACAAGCAGAATTTGTACGTGCAATTATGAAACATTCTCGCACTCTCAGTAGCGATCGTGTAACATTCTTCGTTCCAAGAACACATCAATATAACTTCAATCAAAGCTTACAGATGTAGTAGCCTTGGTGTAGTTCACGATTCCAGAAAAAAAGGTGACTTTAACTCATGAACCACTCCGAACCATCAATACATCATCAGTTCAAATTAGTTCCAGTTCTATAATTTATTCTACTCCAACGCAAAACAAACGTAAAATTTCCTTCTCTCCACTGCTGGAAAGCCATTAATTCTACCATCTTTTGTTTCCGAGCCTCGCAGAACTCGAACATGGCCTCCGAAACGGAACACCAGCAATAAGAAAAAAAAACAGACCAAAACGAATTCAGGGGCGTCATTTGCGCTCGTTTTTCTTCATCACTTAAGTTTTACATATTGGAATTTTAAATATTCAACCATTAGATCGCAATTTGCAGTTGGCACACTATCATTCACCCAGCCGACATTCACTGGCAGTTCGACCCGTAGCGCGCGAAAGTGCCACTCCTGATTGCTGCTGCTCGGAAGCTGCCACCGATTTCTGGCTCGCAGAGTTGCGAGAAAAAGGAATATTTATTAACTCTTTTCGGCAGCCATCGCAGCCACAGCGCCACTCGCCGGCAATGAAGCGCTTTCCACTTGGAATTTCCACACCTTCTTTTTCGTCACCTTTGCCTCTCTCTTGTTCCACTGCGGATGCGGAAATCGGAAAAGCGACGACGACGAACTACGGCGGGAACTACATTGCTGCGCTAAAGTGGACGGACTTCGCTAATGGATTTTTCTGATGAGCATAAATCTTCGATGATGGTTTGAACTTATGGAATGTGGTTTCTGTGGTTGCAGTTCGCGAAAGCTATTACGGTTGTGATTCGTATTTTTTTGCGATTTCCATTTCTGAGTTCGAATTGGAATGTCTTAGTTGCCAATGTGGCGGGGGATGAGGGTGACTAGTTCTCAAATCTCAAATCACAATCCATCACATTCTTGAAATCTGTCGTTTCGGGTTTTTTGTTTGCTGTAGCGTTCAATCGTTCGATTGCAAGCTTGGTATGATGGTTGGTTAAACTAAAATTTGAAGGCGATGATATTAAAATAATTTGTCATTTGACGATGTTTAGACCATTGCCGATGATCGATTGCTGTCTTCATATTGACGTTCATCACTGATGAGAATAGCTCAAATTCAACTCACTTTTAAAAGCACAGTGGTTAGTTTTATCAGCTCTGATAACACACCAAACACAACTATCAATCAGCGCACAAGAACTTTATCTCCAGAACAGCACCGAAACTTCACCGTGTTTGACACTTTTTGAAGAGGGCGAAAGCGACTAAACACCGCGACGGTCGAAATCAAACTGAGCCGTGATAGCGACCGTAAGCGTTTTGCGCATGCTATGGAGCCTGCCGATTATTTACTATTTATTTACAAGATGTTGATTGTTTTTGGTGACACGTTTGCTCCTACGTCACCGTGGTTATCAGTGATAAGTACGAGAGCGATGGTGAGATGGTCAACTCGGATGGATTGCCGGAGATTTCGCGAGAGCAAACAACAGAGAGCGAGTGTGGGAGTTCTGATGAGATTTTGACTGAGAAAAGAATCCGCCAGTGCTATAAAATGACACTGTAGGATGAGCCACCCGAGCGCTGATAAGGGGATGTTTTCATGGTCATGGAATTCTAGGTGTCAAGACGTGCTGCAATTCGGTTTGATAATTTAGAAGCATGGTTCAGTGCGGTTTGGTTTCGGTGGAATGACAATCGAGATGATAGTGAGTTGTTTTGCTACAGTTAGATTCTAGTAAGAGTCTTTAAATCTTGGATGGTTGGACGAACACATTGCTTCATGAATCGAACTGGCAGCAAATCGATTTTCTGGGTATCGAACCAGGATTTTGTAGTCGTCTCAGTATGAATGTTGGCATTTTTTAGTTCAAATATGAACGTTATGGAGGTAGTACTTTACTTTAAATGAGATTATGCGGTTTTTATAACCAGAATAAAATGAGTTTATCTTGCAAGATTTAAGGGGGGACCCGTGTCTGGAAGGTAAGAAAATAATGAATTTTCGTGGATTGTTTTCGGAGGTTACGAATAAAGTGAAGTGTTCGTGTTTTGACGTAGAACTACGTCTTTCATTAAGGGTCACATGTATTGTTTTGCGAGCACAAAAATGAATCATCCAACAATTATCGTCAAATGATGTATTGTTTTGCGAGTACAAAAATGAATCATCCAACAATTATCGTCAAATGATTCTACAATAAAAACATTTCAGGGCGACCAAACTGGTAGAACGGCTATTTAAAAATTTTCGTAATATCCGCAGTTATAAACAAGCGACCTGAATTAAACTACAGCGTAGTTCTACGTCAACAATGCGGTCGTGTCTTGAACACAACCTCCTATAATTTTTTTGGTTATTGTTTAATGTATATTAATGTATATTTGGTTATTGTTTAATAGTATATAGATGTATTTTCTATTTTTTGAGTGCACGAATAATGATTATGACGCTGTTGACAGCTGGATGCGTGGATGCTGTCTGAAAATCAGTACCTTGCTGGTGGTATCGGTTCTGAAGCAACGGGGTGTCGTAGATTAAATTCCAATGAATATTTTGAAACTTTAGGACAATACCCTATACGTTACACAGGGGTTTTTGAAAATTCGAAAAATTGCCAAAACGGCGGCCATTTTTGTTAAAAATTAGATATTTTTCATGGAAAATCTCTGAATAGCGATTTTTAAAAAATCGAGAAATGAGATATTAAAAAATGGCTATGTAACGCCTTAGATAATTCATTTTTACATGTTGATAAAAAATTCAGCGAAATCGGTCGAGTAGATCCTGAGGTATCAATACCATCAGATTTCGAGAAAAACGCGTTTAAAAATTTGTACAGTAATACTATATCCCGTGAGGTGACTCCATACTTTTGGCTGTAACTTTCCAACGAAAACAAATATCGAAAAATCCTTTTAGGACAACATTTAATATAATAAGCATAAGCTTCTCAAAAATGCAAAAAACATAAATCCATTTTTTTTTCGATTTTCCAGACCGGGATCCCCCTTAAACTCGAGCTACCTGTAGATCATAATCCAAACCATCAGAGATCGACCTTCGAAATTAACCGTAGAAAAGTACCCGGAGTACTTTTCTACGGGTAATCCTTCCGTAGATCTAATATACTATAAAACCGTCGTCCAATATTCTATAAAACCGTCGTGGTTTTCCAAATTGGTCAACTTTTCTCCGAAAAATATCAGCTGCGGTTTAAAACCATAACATAACCTAATGACATTGATGAGTCTGGTGAAACATAGACGTTTCTATTTAATGCACAGAAAGTTGGTATCTTTGGATTTCCGATTGGATTTGGATTCAATTACTGTGAACTTTGTATGAAGTAATTATCAAATTACCAGCAATCCATCACCAGTTATTATGGAGTAAACTGAGAGAATACCCCTCGTATCTGATATCGTTTGTCTGTGCCCAAAGAATCTAATGTAACAACAATGCCTCAGTCAATGGTAACGCTATTCAATGTGAAGAAATAAAATTAATTATCAACAATTTGGAAGTGGTTCCACAGACAGAAAACGCTGTGCAGGTTTCGTTTTAGTATCTGTTTGTAATTTCAAGTAAAATTTGGAAATATAATGACACTTCTCCGCAACATCTCACGGAAAATGTCTCCGAGGTGTTATTTGTGGTACAGGAGGAATGTATAATAGACACAGCTTGTGTGCATTTGGCAAAATATGGCAGTTGAATTTCGTGAGAAATTATCATATTTTTGAATATGAGGGGCTTAGAATGCAAGGGGTGTAAGTGACTTGATCGATTTCTCTTCATCAACTTTAATAATCAACTCAACTGCAAAAACGTTCCAATTTAAGTTTGCTATAGAATCTGACAGGTGAGGTTCTGACCTATCTTCCACATTGTCAAATACAGCTGGGAATGTATTTGAGGCTAAGCTATGACCAAAAGAGAGAGTCGATGTAGAGAAATCGATCAAATCACTTACACCCCTTTGATTCTAAACCCCTCATATAAAATATCAATATAAAATTGATAATTATAATTTATGATAAAGTCATAGATTATCAATTATTCTGTAAGTGGGGAACAATCCGACATCGTACCTGCGCAGTGAGAGAGAACTAAACCCTTTATACAACTTGAGGGGCTTAGAATGCAAGGGGTGTAAGTGACTTGATCCATTTCTCTTCATCAACTTTTTCTTCAGTTAATAACTCAACTGCAAAAACGTTCCAATTTGAGTTTGCTATAGAATCCGATAGATGAGGCTCTGACCTGTCTTCCGCATTGTCAAATAAAGCTGGGAATGTATTTGCAGCTAAGTTATGTAGAGAAATCGATGAAATCACTTACATCCCTTTCATTCTAAGTCCCTCACTTGTACCCAACTATTTTGGCAAATGTAATCCACGATGTTTTCTCTTGAAAAAGAGAAAAAATGTTTCATCCTTATATTCTAGACTATTTTAACAAAAATTAAGGATACAAATCCATGCCAAAATTACAGCAAACTGGCTGACCCGACAAATGTTCTGCCATATAATTTTTTTCTAGAGAATATCTTGGTTGATCAAAATACAATATATTTCAAGACAATTTGTATGTTATCGCTCAGATCTGTAAAACTGATCTGATTGATGATTTTCACTGCGAAACATACATATACATCTTTTTTCGAATTTTCCGATTTAAAAATACGTACGTGGGAAAAACCTTGTTTTATATACAGTGATAGACATTCGTTTAGCCGCACTTGAAAAAAAAAACTTGAAACACTTACAAAACAACTAGGAATGTTCTTTTTATCGGGATACTTATTTGCTGTAGTGGTGGTATATTTAAGTCAATTTTATTGAAATGACGTGCGTCACAATCACACACACACACACAAGGTGGAATCGGTGGATATAAACATGCAAACGTCGTTTTTTCCCGAGATATACGTTAAGCCGCAGGGCATAAAAATCGAGTTTTCGCATAATCACCAAGCCTTTATCTGTGTTTTTTGAAAAAATACTTGGAAATGTTCAATTTACAAAATAAATATTAGATGTGCAACGTAAGAAGTTGGTCAGATTAGTGATTTACGTAGAATTTAAAGGAATGGCGAAAGGTATTCTATTGACGGAAGAGGGGCGGAAAATAATAAAGATATTCAGTGAACAAAAGTTTTCTAATCGTTCGATCGTAACAAAAATTGGTCGATCTGAGAAAGTGGTACGGAATTTCTTTAAACAGTGCCAGAAATATGGGATATAACGACCAACAAATGGGAACACCAAAGTTATTTTGCGTCTTAAAGGTCGAATAAGACACGAAGCAACCAGAAAACGATGTCCTGCTTTTTTGAATGCACCAATTCAGCGCTCCTGTGTCAAATTAGGTATTCGAATATTTCAAAACAAGTACATAAAATTGTCTTTTTCATGATTTACAGTAGTTTTATAGTATATTTTTACGGAATCACATGTTTTAAAGGATTATAAAATACACCTTCTATTTGTGTCAAAGTCGAAGGAAACGGGAATCGAACCCGAACACCCAGCATGATAATGTGAGATGCTAACCACTCGGCCACGGGTGCACTTCTACAAGAAGGAGTTAGCAATAACAAAAAAAACACAATAATTGTACAGAATTACAGTATATTTTCTCATTTTTTTGTTGAGATTATGTCAATAAATCTAAACTCAATTCTATTTTTGTGATTTTCGATTTTTTTCGCAAAATTCGTCTGTTGACTTGCTCATTATTTAAAGAGTGTTGAAAATTAATTAATTGCTGTGAAGTTTTAAGAAAAATACCAATGTTTTGCGTAGCCGCACTAAATACATCCACCGTATTGCCCTGACCTTGCACCATCAGATTACTAGCTAATTCGATCTTTGCAGAACTGCTCGGATGGTAAAACTTACTTTCAATGATGATGAAGCTGTCAAATCACACTTGAATCAGTTTTTTTACCGATAAAAAACCAAAAGTTCTACGGGTAAATTATACAATTGATTAAAGTTCATTATATATACAAACAATTTTTATTTTATTTGTAATGAAAAAAGTCGACAATTACTTTTCGGGCAACCCAGTAGATAATCTTATACCCGATCGACGGTACATCAAACGGATGGTAGAATTATTTTTAGGAAAGCAAAGTAGGGCTGTGTGTTTTGTTCACAGTTTGTTTCTTCTCCGTAGATGTTTATGTGTACGTGGGTTTGATATTCTGTGGTATTCATGGATGCCAGATTATTTTTTTACTTCTACTTGTTTTCCACACAGTTTTGGGTGGTCTATAATTTTTTTCACATATTTCGGAATGCCTTCTCGGTTAACTTTCCAGGTTTCAAAAAAAAAACATAACTCCGCCATCGGCATCGCATATTCTCTAGGGAACCACGCTATAGAGGCGACCCTTCTGGTCTTCGGGCGGCGAATATCATACTAAAATTCCTTCCCTTCCCCTGGTGACTGTAAGGACCATGTTCTTTGTGCAATTTGGTTGGTTCAGGTCAATCACGGAGAGCAACTACGAATTGTACAGTTTACCCAAGCTCAAGCTCAACCCAGTAGATAATCTTATATAATGGAATTATGTGGAATTTGGGGAGGACAACAAATGTTGATGGATTTATTCTTTCAATTGATTTATTAATTGTGTAATTAATATAACATCGTAGTAGAAGAACAACTGCTTTACAACAGCAACGATCAAAATTATTGTAAGAGTATGACTGATAGAATAACTATTCTATTAGTTGTAGGGGAATTATGGGTCGATTTGTATGGTTAACTTTTGAATTACATTTTTTTTTTAATTAGCACCCTGTCTACATGCTATTCGATGATATTTGAACCAACCTACAACATTGACCCTACGACTGGCAAAAAGAGTGGTGTCCAATCCACGCATCCTTATTTCTCTCTGTTTACATTTCAGTGGGTAGACTGACAAAATTCTTCATGGATGGCACTGAAGTTCCCAGTGGAACTTTTGCCTTCTCAACGTAGGTATTACATGCGTCATTTTCATTAGTAGTTTTTTGTTGAGATTTCTATGCCGAATAACACGCCTTGAATGTATTCTGGAATGGCAAGCTCTAGAATTCGCGTGACCTTAGTGCAAGTCGGAAGAAATTTGTTTGACGAAAAATCCCCCGGCCAGAACGGGAATCAAACCCGAACCCTTGGCATGATATGACGATTACTTAAGTTAAGAAAATAGTGTCAATCCACCAAGAGGTGCGATGGAAATGTTTATATAAGAAGATTTTTCTTAAATCTGCCATCGACGATGTCTTCTGCCGTGTTGCTGGTTCCAGGAAGGATATTAAACTTCTTCAGTTACTCTCGTCTCGCTCATGAGATGAGGTCCCCATGGCCTAGAGGTTAGCGTGGTGCTCGCCAAGATGGGGTCTTCGGGTTCGATTCCCGTTTGGGTCAAAAATTCTATCGACATCGTTCTGGTTTGCACTGGTTCAGGTGAATACTGTGTAGAGAGTGTGGTGGGAAGAGCAAATGGATATTGGCCGGAAACAGCGAATTGACGCCGCTATAAGCGTTCTTGTCCAGCCCACGTGGTACTCGGGACGTAAAACAGCAGTATCACGATGGTCCTCCTGCGAGATAGTGCAGTTGATCGCGGACCTTTTGCATGCCGCACCACAGCAATGCATGATACACAAGACATTGTGAATCAAGGCCATGTAGTAAAAACGTTTAGCCAATACAGATCAGTCGTCATTTCCTCATTAATCATCTCTCGTTTCTGATTGAGGAATTCCTCAAAACTGTCCTCATTTTTTTCTTGTGAACTTGGTGAACTCTTTAGTAGCGGCTTCGCAGTAATCTGGTAAATGCTCTATTTCTTGAATATCGATATCAAGTTACTCTAGCCACATCTAGGGGCGGTGTTGAATTTGGAAATTGCTACTAATTGTAAGTGTAATGGTGTATTTCTGCATGTACATTACAGCTCAATTGTATATGTTCAATTTTATGCTTGACCCATTCTTACCCTCTTCTTCTTCTTCTTCTTCTTCTTCTTCTTCAATGGCACTAACGTTCCTAGAGGAACTTCGCCGTCTCAACGAAGTATTACTTGCGTCATTATTATTAGTACTTAGTTGAGATTTCTATGCCAAATAACACGCCTTGAATGCATTCTGAGTGGCAAGCTCTAGAATACGCATGAGCACAGTGCAAGTCGGAGGAAATTTCTTTGACGAAAAATTCCCCCGACCAGAACGGGAATCGAACCCGAACACCCGGCATGTTAGTTATGACGCTAACCACTCGGCCACAGGAGAATTCTTACCCTCACTCAGCGTTTATAAGAGATCATTTCGAAAATGTTGAAATTCCAATGGAAAAAGTTTTTTGGTAATCAAAATCAGCATTGACTCATCTGCCAAGACTTGTAAGAATCATTCTATCGAATATTTAACATTACGTTTTTTAAAATTACATTTTTCTGTGAGGCATTTATACCCATGATGTTTTTTCGCGTCACAATATTTCTAGTTTATTTGTGACATTACGCTTCTTTCTGTGCGGTTGTTTCTGTTGCAATTGTTTTCTTGCCGTTTTTTTTTTTGATCGCGAGGGCAAACTTCGAACGTTTTATCGTTTATTATTCGTATCGGGTTTTATCGAAAAACAGTGTCGAACATTATTTGGACTTGTCTAGAATCTAGAAAAATGGAGGAAAAGGTGATTTTGCATGTCAGGAACCTTAAGAGGAATACAGTGATGCTTCTGAATCCGGACACTTTTTCATTACATTCAATATTATGCCAAAACCATAACATTTTTTGCATGTTTTGCATTGATGTGACTGATAGTTACTATTGTGTCAGTTTAGTTTAGTGTCAAACATGGTACCTAGCTGTTAACAAAAAAATGTTAAAAATCAAAAATCAATGTGAATTTCACAAACCCATGTCCGGAATAAAAAGCACATTCAGAAAATGATTTTAAATCCGGGCGGTCAAAAGTTGACGATTAAATTTCATTAAGTTGCATAAGGGTATGTTAGATGCCTTAGTATGGAGTATAAAGTGTGGAGCAAAGATTTTCGATCCGGGAAACCGCAAAACTCTTCGGTATACAGAACGGGGTCGATTATGTGACCCGTTTGTATGTACGTGGGTAACTTTATAACTTTGTCTGTAGCGCACAATTAATAAAAATTTAACCCCCTTCCTGTTGACCGATTGATCTGAAATTTGGAAAACACCTTTATCTCTGCAGTCATTATAAAAGTGCGTATTTCATAATCTTGAAAATCCAAAATGGCGGCCGCTATGAAATGGCGGATTTCATGTTTTCTCTAAACCCCATCAATATGGGTATCAAACGAATGGGCTTCTAGTCAAGCGAACACGGTTATTTATGAAAAATTCAAATCCAAAATGGCCGCCAACACAAGATGGCGCCATATATATTTTTTTCCAACTCTTATCAATATGGGTATCAAATGAAAGGGCTTGACTAGTAGAATACAGTTATTTATGAAAAATATAAATCCAACATGGCGGCCGCTACAAAAAGGTGGATTACATATTTTCTCAGAACCCAACACAACTGTTTATGAAAAATGCAAATCCAAAATGGCCGCCACCACAACATGGTGACCTATATATTTTTTTTCCAAAACTTTTCAATATGCATATCAAATGAAAGGGCCCGACTAGTAGATTACAATTATTGATGATGAAAATATAAATCCAAGATAACGGCCGCTACAAAATGGATGATTACATATTTTCTGATAACCCCATCAATATGAGTTTCAAATGGAAGGGCTTGACTAGTAAAACACAGTTATATATGAAAAATGCAAATCCAAAATTTCCGCCACCACAAAATGGTGCCATATATTTTTTTTCAAAACTGCATCAATATATGTATCAAATGAAAGGGCCTGACTATTAGAACACAGTTATTTATGAAAAATGCAAATCCAAAATTTCCGCCACCACAAAATGGTGCCATAAATTTTTTTTCAAAACTGCATCAATATATGTATCAAATGAAAGGGCCTGACTATTAGAATACAGTTATTTATGAAAAATGCAAATCCAAAATGGGCCACGTCAGATTTCCATTACCTACCGTTAGTTGCTTCGTTACATGCCCCACGATTTTATTTTAGTCTCATCAATGCCCTAGATTAATGAAGAAAGGGGTGTGATAATTACTAACTGCTACTTGTCTAATTATTTTCTAGCATTTAGTACATCATCTGTATTCTTATTATGTTTAATCATAATGAAACCGTTGAACTTAGGAAGTGTTTTTTTAATTATTTAATTTTAAAGTTTTTAGTACATTATCTGTATCATTAGTATATTTCTCTACAATAAAACCATTCATCAATTTCTTCAACATTTTGGATTTGCATTTTTCATGAATAACCGTGTTCTACTAGTCAATCTCTTTCGTTTGATATCTGTATACGAGATTAGTTTCCCACTAAACTTTTCATTATAACATCCAATTATCTTCAGATGAAATTTTTATATGAGATTATTATATCACATGAAGAAAACAAAGTTTTCCACTCACATTGAATGCCAGTTTGATACGAAGAAGTTAATTTTCATTAATGATTTTTTATTTGAAAAGTGCTCATTCTGCCTGAAAACTCATTATTATCTTCGACACTTCACTAACTCGTAAAACGTAGTTCAATGGCGTCCCGTTTATTTCGTTTCCACCGTGAAGTGTATTCGAGAATCAGGCCCTATGTAATCCGCCATTTTGTAGCGGCCGCCATTTTTGATTTACATTTTACATAAATTTCTGTATTCTACTAATCAAGCCCTTCAATTTGATACCTATGTTGATAGGATTTTGAAAATATATATAAATGGCGCCATCTTGTAGTACATCTTGTGAAAATACAATAAATAATTGAATTAATAAAAAAACTTTTGTACCAAACCCGTTTCCATTCAGTCCCGCTACTTATGACGCATCCGTCAATAAGTTCTACAATAATTAATAAATAATTTCTCTCAAAGAATTTCAAAAAAACAGGTGTCCGGATTTAGAAGCAAAAGTGTCCGGATTTCAAAGCATGTTTAAAAAAGTGTCCGGATTTAAAATCATAACACGATGAAAGAAATTTCAAATTTTGAACAGATAGATTTGGTTTTGTGAAGTTCTGTGATTCATAACATAGATGAAGGCCTTCTAATTCCATAGGAACGCTAACTGTTAGTGCTATGATATGTCAATTTTTTGACGTAGAACTACGTCTTTCTTTAAGGGTGCCAAATAAGAAAACAGGTCACGTTTTTATGAAATCAAGTTAACGTTAATAACTATTTTTGCCGCGAACGGATTTTGGCGATCTACATAGTAAACGAATCGGAAATTCCCTAAGATTTGTTTAATATGCTATAGATTAGAATCTCCTGGTTCGTAAATGGTTAAAATACATGAAAACTTTAAGCGTTTCAATTTTCCCATTCATTTGTTCTGTCCATTTGTGTGCTTTCCCGAACAGAGCTGTCAACTAATCGACGAGCAGCGAAGGGGAAATCGTAGGATTTAAAGTCTCCGTGAACAAAGAAAAAGAAGAACAATGAAGGGGAATACTTGCATAGAGTTTAAACACTGGTTCTCGCTGAGGCAAACTTTCATTCGGCATCGGACTGTTGAGCAATCCAGTTCACTTTGCTTTCGCTGCGCTTCGATCTAAGATTGGACCCCACCAGTGGTAATCCAACTTGGATATCGTCGTGTGGTTTTTTCAGTTCGTTCTTCGCGTTATTCGTATCATGTGTTTTTCTTTCCGCGTCATAAATTTGACGCTTCGCGTAATGTGTGATGAGCAAGAGAAGAGGAAGGCTGGCTCAAGCACTGCAAAAAACGAACGCATTGCCAGGGGTAATCAAATTTCGAGGCAACCGTCATCTAGTGAAGCACGCGATGTTGGTGCAGTGAAAAGCGCTCGCACTGAACCGTGCCTTCGCGAGTGTGACACCGCATCGAACAACAGCGAAGTAGTTGATTTCGGTGCGTCGGTCGAAAATGTAAACGCCTTTACCCAGGCAGCAACCAAAATCAATCTCCGCCCGCTGGTGGTGAAGGCGGTCGCTCTAGACGAAATCATCAGCGAATTCGCATCGTTGGGTGTTACAGCAAAGTACAAGCCATGTGGCATAATTCAGTCTTTTTCCAAGCAATTAACATTGTTTGTTTTTCGTCATCATAATGGCTTCGTTGGTGCCTTTGACATTGCATGAATGCATTAAACTGACTCTATGGCGAAGCAGGCATCAAGTTTGTGCGCCAATAAATCATTTGGGGAATACCAAGCATCTTGAATGTCGTACTGAAATGTTATAAGTTATTTGGGTTCGTGAGCCAGTCGCAAAACTGCCTTCAACTAGGATTGCGCTAATTTTGATCATAATAAAGCAATGCTACTGTTTTCGAGGTTGTTGATAGTAACAAAAAGAGTTAATTTAGCATGTTTAGACACCAAGAAAGTAAATGTCGTTCTGGAATGTTGTATGTGATTAGATTTCGCTTGCTAGTAGCGAAACTTCCTCCACTAAGGGTGACAGCTGCGCTTATCTCGAGCATGAGAAAGTAATGCAACTTTTTTCGAGGCCAGTAATATAAACAGAATCGTTTCTTTTGAGAATAACGCAAAATGTTGAGAAGTGTCAATATTCTCAGTAGTTTCAAGCCACCGATATATGGCTCTCTATGTGTGCTATGGCGAACGCTTGTTTGGCGCTTGGTTTACGTTGTACGAACGATGCCTAGAGGTGTAATTTCACTGAGGCAATACTAAATAACATGTAGCATGATATTTAATACTTGCATGTGTTGTCATTGTTGTTGTTTCCTCGCGGTGCCAAAGACATATTGATGTTGTTATGAGATGTGGAATAATGGTGCTGGTGCAACATGTATATAATCAACTGTAGTCGAGTCTATGTTAATTGCGAAAAAGGCCACCGGAATAGCGTTCGACATAATCATGCTTTCAATACATTGACATGATATTAATTGCGACATATGATCAGCTAGTGTATTGTTCTGCGAGGGAGAGAATGAATCATCAATGAATTATAGTCAACTGATTCTACAATGGAAAAACATTTCAGAGATTATTCTACTAAGCAGTTGTTTCTAAAATTTCACAGCACTATAGAATAATATCCGAAGGTATAAACAAGCGACTTATATAAAATATCAGCGTACGAGGGTCACTATTTATATTTCGGGAATAGGAACAAAAACAAATAGTTAAGCTGCGAATATATTTTTATTGTTTTTCAAAGTACTCGCCACGATGATCGATACACTTTTGCATGCGCTTAAACCAATTTTCAAAGCATTTATTCCAATCGACACGAGCCTTTTTTTTTGAGCGATTGTCAAATTATGTGGGATCCAACGTGAACATAATTTTCGCACAACTAAGTGTTCATGTAAAATCGCATATATGCTGGTGGAACTAATGCTTAGGGATGCCTCAATCTCACAATAGGTTACATGACGATCTTGCTTAATCATTTCGTGCATCGATGTTTTCTGGTACTACAGTTGATTTTGGACGACCTTCACGAAACTCGTCGGACAGCGAACTACGACCACGATTGAATTCACTATACCAGCGATACACAGTGGTTTTTTATGGAGCTTCATGGCCAAAAGTCAAATTAAGTTGATTGACGCACTCTTGTTGTGATAATCCACTTCGAAAGTCGTAAAAAATCATCGCACGAAAATGTTCACGATTCAGTTCCATTTTTTTGCCGAGACCAAACTTTCAACTAAATATAAAATAAACAAATAGCGTCCGTATGACAAAATGTTCTGAGTACGTATATCGTCAAAAATGTCAAACTTTACGATGGAACCGTCAGATGGACTTACATGACATCAGTGTTGCCAATTCCCGAAATATAAATAGTGACCCTCGTAGTTCTACGTCAACAATGCGGTTGTATTTTGGACACAACCTCCTATAACTTTTTTAATAGTTGAAGTTATATTCGTAAAGGTGGAAACAGAATGCCGCGTTGTGCGTTGCTTCTCATCAGTTGTCATATTGCTTGCGTTTTGTACTAAAATATTCGCCCGACGCAGTCTGTTGATTTGCAGTCACAATCTAGCATTCGCGTCTCGACTTTTCATGTAAACAAAAACAAAATAAAATTCGTATGAAAATCTTGTTCTTGTGTCCATGGATCAGTTGAATGTTTTTAAAAACAACACATTGACATATCCGCGCTGGCGGCATTGAGCTTCGTTTACTAGTTTGGGAGAGCGTGAAAGAATAGCTGATTTTCAGTCGGAATGAATACGTTTTCAAAATTAAAATTATGAATGAAAATTAGCTTTTCCATATCAAACTAGTATTCTATTTAAATGGAAAACATTTTTGTTTGCAGGTGGTGAAAAAGTCTCATACGAAAATTGTTCATGGAGACAACTCTATATTATGATGGAAAAATTCAGCAATGTTGGAATTATTTAGCCATATGGTTGAATGAAAGTCAGAAACGCGTGTTTTAAGTAATCAAATAACATAATGTGGGAATTTTCATTCAAATTTTAAAATTTAAAAACCGGTTTCGTGTCTTCTAATCTGATAGATATTACACAAACGAGTTTGGGACCCAAATTAATGTCCTAATTTGAAGCTGCCACCAGACGTCGACACCATATCAGTGTCATCGCGAATTCGGCACAAGCAGTTTAGAACAAATGTTAGCGTTTATTACAACGATGCTAATGACGCAACGCATTATTGTGTTCGATAATACAAATCGATATCGACAGATATTTAAAATTATTTAAAATTTTAAATATGTGTGTTTCCATTAAGTCGAACACAATAATGCGTTGCGTCATTAGCATCATTGTACTAAACGCTAACATTTGTTCTAAACTGCTTGCGTCGAATTTGCGATGACAGTGGCATGGTGCGACGTCTGGTGGCAACTTCAAATTAGGGCCATAATTTGGGTCCCAAACTCGTTAGTGTAATCTCTATCAGATTAGAAGACACGAAGCCGGTTTTTAAGTTCTAAAATTTGAATGAAAATTTTCACATCATGTTATTTGATTACTTGAAACACGTGTTCCTGACTTTCATTCAACCATATGGCTGAACAATTCCAACATTGCTGAATTTTTCCATCATAATATAGAGTTGTCTTCATGAACAATTTTCGTATGAGACTTTTTCACCACCTGCAAACAAAAATGTTTTCCATTTAAATAGAATACTAGTTTGATATGGAAAAGCTAATTTTAATTCATAATTTTAATTTTAAAAACGTATTCATTCCGACTGAAAATCAGCTCTTTCATGCTCCCCTAAACTAGAAAACGAAGCTCAATGCCGCCAGCGCGGGTAAGTCAATGAATTGTTTTTAAAAACTGATCCTCGGACACAATAAGAACAAGATTTTCATACAAATTTTATTTTGTTTTTGTACATGAAAAGTGGTGACGCGAATGCTAGATTGTGAATGCAAATCAACAGTCGGGCGAATGTTTTAGTACAAAACGCAAGCAATGACAGCTGACGAGAAGCAACGCACAACGCGGCATTCTGTTTCCACCTTAAGCGCTTAAGCGTCCGGATTTCGATGCATTACTATATTCCGAAGGTTAGGTTTTTTTTTGCATCGAATCGTTACTGAGCAATGAAAATTTGGGATTTGAGATGCCCTCTTAAAATCGGAATCGGAATCGCACTGGCGGAAGGTTTATCTCGGGAACTATGCGACCGATTTCGCGGAAAGTTTGACTAGAATACAGGAAAACCTGTTTTTGTGCGGTTGCGTTTTGTGCGATTTTTAATTTTTGTGACTGTTTAGGTGCGATATTATTATTTGTGCGATTAGTTTGTGTGATTCAAGACCCGATGTCATAATAAAATCGCACAAAAAGAGTCGCACAAACGAGAAATCACTCGAAAAGGAACTGCACAAAAACAGGTTTGCCTGTACGTGAAACTGCTTTCTCCAACCCAGATCATAGCCGTTTTTATTTAATTTTAAAATGGCGGTTATATGATTTTTATTCAAATTTTGGTAGTAAAAATCTTCATTTAAAATGCTCATATAAAATCGTAAAACCGCAGTGCTAGACGATAGCAAATACATTTTATATGATGAAAAAAAGTTTCAGACAAACCGTTTTTATCCAAAGTTTCAGCCAAACCGTTCTGTTATCACAGCTAAAAAAGCAATAAAATAGCACTACTATTTCAATTGCTCGGCGGTGTTAAATACTCCTTTACCTCGTAATGAGGGCTTCGTTTATAGTTCTGTTGAGCGAAAAGACACATGCTTTACGTTGATGTTTACATGTCGCGAACCATACTGTCGGAGGAGACCAAAGAAAAACCAATTATGACACCGACATTAATTTTTTGTTTACCCTTGCAGGGTGCCGCAGTCCGTCACGAGAACCAACCGACACCGAATAGTTTTCCACCTAGTTCCTGCTGGTGGCAAAACGTGTTTTTTATACACATGCATTTGCTAATCGCGGTTATTAAACAATCACATTATCACGCTACAGGAGCGTTCCCTACTTCAAGGTCTGATATCATGAATCCCAGTTTCTCAAGTACAAACATTCACAATTTTTCCCGACATAGATATTCTTGCTTAACACGTTCCGTACTATGTGGGGCGTGTACGACCCCCGCTGCACTTTCCGCTCTTAAAAACAAAGAATTCTTTAAAAAATATTATAGAGTCAAATATACACTCTAAAAAGCATATTAAAATTTCTATCTTTTTTCCTGCCATTCATAGCTTTGTATTATTAAATAAAATGTAAGAAATACGTCTTAAACGCCTCGTTTTAATCTTCAAAGTGTGGGTCGTGTACGTCTCACGCGACCTGAATGGAAAATCTTCAGAAATTGCCGTGGCACGTAACGTGTTAATTGTCCGTTTAATAAGTTAAAACATCTTCGCGAAATTCCATCATTATTTATGAGAATGCAGTCAGAGTTGCACGAAATGGTGTCCCATTCTGGACAGGATAGACGCATTTTTTGTCCTCTTTGCTACTCCTTACAGGATATTACTCTGATGGTACTGTTTACTACGCTTCTGTTGCTGCTCTTTAACTCTTGCTACAGCACGACAGAGACAACCGGAATAGCCAATCCCCTTTCGGAAACAACCCACGTGAGGAGAAAATGTTTAGTGCGACAGGAAATTAAGTGATATGTATAATATCATCCTCTTTGCTGTTTTAATTTCTCGCTCGACCCGAAGCAGCATGGATCTACTCAGTGCCCCGGGGATAGCTCCAGACTAGATAGATGTGGGATCAGTGTTTATGGCGCTTTTATTTTCAATTATTTTAGACGAACCTTGCGGACAGAATGTTTTCAATCAATTCTGGTGCTGTCGGAGTAACTGGCAACGCTCCTTCCGGCACCATTAGCCGTCTTAATATGAAACATTTCAGTGGCACATCTTAACGCCTGCATGTATGCATGCCAGCATGAATCCATATATTTCTCCGTTTTAACAAATCCTTTCACTTTATAATGCAAATTCAACCCCCGCCTCATTCATTCGCTGGTAGCTGCCACTGAGCAGACAGTCCGGTGGCAACTGCTACAAGCTGCCTTAAATCATGCTAATATGGCTTAGTTCGGAGGGGGGGAGGAGGGGTGTCAGAATAAAAACACATTTGATTTCACGAGAAAGTGGGCTGAATACCGCGCCGAGGAATGTGCTATGAAAGTAAGATGAAAAGCACATTCTTTCACAGGTTTTTTAGCACTCTTGGGAGTTTACGGAACACTTTCTTGTGGCTGACCAAGTTGCTGCAGTTGCTTTCTCGCATGCACAGGTGAGGGGCGAAAAAGTTCGTTATAAATTTATAAATGTCATACCTGTGTGGGTGGCGGAAGGCGAACGATTCGTTTCCACCCACTGACGACGGCTCGTCGGAACAGGACTTTGGGTAGTTAGAGCTTTGCACAAGAATGGCAATCTCACCTGACGGCCCACTAACGAGTCTAGTTTTAGGCGAAACGTTTCGCTTCGCTTATTATGGTAGCCTGAATAACGAACGGGGGAGTGGAAAATGAATATTGAATTGCTACGTGTATGAATGAATATCTTTAAAACATAAATACCAGTTTCAAAGTTGGACATTTTATGTTCCGAACATTTTCAAGCCAGCGTACCGGAAAAATACGCGTAATATGTAATTTTAATTGCCTAATTGGGATATGAATGAAACGTTGCTGACGGGAGTAGTGATCCCCGATTTTTTTAAAAATTAATCGTTCATCAATTTTTCAGCTGTATTCAGCGAATATTTTCTATTCGATACGATTAATCGATCCAAAATAATCGATTAATTGCCACATCAGTTGTAAAAACGGAAACAAGCTATGTATCGTGCAACAAACTGTATCCGAAACAATGTTAATTAATATTGAAATTGAAATAAATAAATTGAAGTTAACTTTTCCGTATTAAACATAGTTTTATGCGATAGGATAACACGATTCTTTGTTATTGGTGAAAAGATTATGAATATCACAGAAAAATGGTTATGTCATGTTTTCTTATATTGAAAACAGAAACGCTTTTATTTTGTATACTATTTTATTATGTATACTAGCTGCCCCGGCAAACTTCGTCCCGCCCAAAATTATTTTTCGTTTTCACGTTCCCGTTTTTTTACTAAGCGCACGTTCATAGGTCCAGTCGCAGAGCTGTTCATTGATTGATCAATCTCACCTCAACCTCAATCTCAATCTCACCTGACGGCCCACTAACGAGTCTAGTTTTAGGCGAAACGTTTCGCTTCGCTTATTATGGTAGCCTGAATAACGAACGGGGGAGTGGAAAATGAATATTGAATTGCTACGTGTATGAATGAATATCTTTAAAACATAAATACCAGTTTCAAAGTTGGACATTTTATGTTCCGAACATTTTCAAGCCAGCGTACCGGAAAAATACGCGTAATATGTAATTTTAATTGCCTAATTGGGATATGAATGAAACGTTGCTGACGGGAGTAGTGATCCCCGATTTTTTTAAAAATTAATCGTTCATCAATTTTTCAGCTGTATTCAGCGAATATTTTCTATTCGATACGATTAATCGATCCAAAATAATCGATTAATTGCCACATCAGTTGTAAAAACGGAAACAAGCTATGTATCGTGCAACAAACTGTATCCGAAACAATGTTAATTAATATTGAAATTGAAATAAATAAATTGAAGTTAACTTTTCCGTATTAAACATAGTTTTATGCGATAGGATAACACGATTCTTTGTTATTGGTGAAAAGATTATGAATATCACAAAAAAAATGGTTATGTCATGTTTTCTTATATTGAAAACAGAAACGCTTTTATTTTGTATACTATTTTATTATGTATACTAGCTGCCCCGGCAAACTTCGTCCCGCCCAAAATTATTTTTCGTTTTCACGTTCCCGTTTTTTTACTAAGCGCACGTTCATAGGTCCAATCGCAGAGCTGTTCATTGATTGATTTTCTAATCTACCCTTTAAAATTACCTTTTACTATAAAATTCCTAGTACTTCTACCAAAATTCGTCATTATAATATCTGATTATTTTCAGACACAATTCTCGTTCAAGATTTTTCAACCACTCGCAAATAACATGTTTCTCCGTTACATGGAATAAATGTTTGATACATGCTATACTTAGTTTAATTCCATTTGTTTGATTAGTTCTCGAGTTGTTCAGCACCCTACCCTCCTCCTCTCTAGAGAGAAGAAAGGAGTGTCAAGCCACCATAAAAACATTTATTGCTCCCTAAAACATCCATATGCCAAATTTGGTTCCATTTGCTTGATTAGTTCTCGAGTTATGCAGAAATTTGTGTTTCGTTTGTATGGCAGCTGCCCTTAAATAGGGGAGTGGAGTGTCTAACCACCGTAAAAACATTTATTGCATTCTAAAACCTCCACATGCCAAATTTGGTTTTATATGCTTGATTAATTCTCGAGTGATGTAGAAACTTGTGTTTCATTTGTATGGCAGCCTCCCCTTAGAGAGGGGGGTGCAGTATCTAACCGCCATAGAAAAATATATTGCATCCCTAAACCTCAGAACCCAATTTGTTTTTCGTTTTTTTGTTTAATTCTCGAGTATTTTTTTTTTAAATTTGTCTTTTATTTGTATGGCAGCCTTCCCTTAGAGAGGGGGGAGGGGTCTCGAACATGAGAACCTTCCCCGACCCCAAAAACCCCTACGTAGCAATTCTCATGTCGATTGGTTCAGTAGTTTCCAAGTCCATAAGAATCAGACAGACAGAAAAACAGAAAGACAGAAAGACAGAAAGACAGAAAGACAGAAAGACAGAAAGACAGAAAGACAGAAAGACAGAAAGACAGAAAGACAGAAAGACAGAAAGACAGAAAGACAGAAAGACAGAAAGACAGAAAGACAGAAAGACAGAAAGACAGAAAGACAGAAAGACAGAAAGACAGAAAGACAGAAAGACAGAAAGACAGAAAGACAGAAAGACAGAAAGACAGAAAGACAGAAAGACAGAAAGACAGAAAGACAGAAAGACAGAAAGACAGAAAGACAGAAAGACAGAAAGACAGATTTCTCCAGCTTTGTTATTTCCATTTATTGATTACAGTCACAATTGAAACGTGAATCACCCACAAACCGTCAGCATTTGTGTTCTGTCTGTCCTGATCTTTAAACATCGTTATTCTTTTGCAGCTGTTCAGAAGTATTCGCATGTGAAATAAAATTGTTGTTGTGACTTTTTGAACCACTTGGTTGAAAAGTTGGGCCGGTTGAAGGGAAAAGCATTGATTTTAAAAATTTAGGTATGATACCGTCTTTTTCTATATATTCGATATTATATATTTTTTTATATATATTTTTTTATTATACCCTCCACTGACCCCCACACCAATAGGCTCATAGGGAGCCCACTGGTAGTGGACACTTATTAACAGATAAAGAAAAAAAACAAGAATAATTTAGGAAAACGCGAATAGTAAACTATTAACTAATAAACTAAACTTAGTGAAATCCCAGTGGAACTTAGTTCCTTTGAAGGGATTCACTTAAGATAGGAAACAAAAAAAAAATAAAAATAAAATAAAAACAAAACGGTGATAACATTAATGACTTTGGAGACTATTTTGAAATAATTTAAAACTTTATAACAATAAAAAAACTAAAAAAATTTAAAAAAATCAGAATGGTAAAGTCTAAATTCTAAATTGGTTGGCACATATTCATCAAGACATATACTGGGAGCGATCCAGCTATTGCTATTTATACACCCAAAATCAATTTTTAGCACAAGTTTTGTCATTCATTGTTGTATTACATTGAATAAGCCTAAAAATACATAAAATGTCATGACTCTCAAATACTTGTATAGCATTTGTAAAATATACTAGCTGACTCGGCAAACTTCGTCCCGCCCATAACAGATTTTTTGTCATTAATACTTTCAAACGAACCAAGCGGACGTTCATGGATCCAATCACAGAACTATTCATTGATGGATCTTCAAATTGACCCTTTACAGTTTCCCTCTACTTCCAGAGGAGGATGGTATGTCAATCCATGAAAGAAACATTTCTCGTACCCAAAAACCCCCACATGCCAAGTTTGGCTTCATATGCTCCACATGCCAAATTTGTTTCCATTTACTTGATTCGTTTTCGAGAAACATTTCTGCCCTCTTGAAACCTCCAAATGCCAATTCAGGATCCATTTGCTTGATTTGTTCTCGAATTATGCAGAAATTTGTGTTCGTTTTGTATGGTGCTAGTTTGGGTGTAGTAGAAGATCATTTATTCCACTAGGAAGAAGGAATCGCCGAAGTATTATAATCAGTAGATGCACCAAGCACCATGCACCATGCCAAATAGCCGGTCGCTTGACGCAATTTCGAAACTTCAGCCGTAATTTCCAGCTGCAATATGCATTTTCTATTATTTATTGTGAGATAAGAAAACGGATCATTTTCCGACACCGAAACTGTCAGATTCATCCATTCTGTTTTATAAGCACCTAAAATTGCGTAAGTCGACATTCTATAATATTGTTCCGTTACAATACGAGTAGAATCAGATGGAAAACTATCACTCTTTTACAAAATAAAAATCAATTTCGCATGAATTACAACCAGTTTCTGATTCGTGGATCACATTTAGCTCTAAATTTGTTTAGCTCTTTGTAAGCCCATGGCAACTATATTGCCACCCACGAAAACATTGTTTTTCTCTGTGCTTGGAATACTATTTCAATATTTTACTCAACCTAAAACTTCCAAGGGTATCTAGAAACACTCTATTTCTTAAGGCTGCTAAAATGTACGATATTAATTTGGGAGTCATTTTTATGTAACAAAACCTCGCTTTTGGAGCGCCGGCAGCAAATTCTGTTCAAATTCGTTGAAAATGCAACAAGTCGATAAGCTTTCCACTGTAAACGTACTATTTGCGATCTACTGTGTAAGATCATGTAGTTTTTTCAATAAAATTAATGATGTATGAAAAATTCAAAATTTTTTTTTTTTTCTTTGAACCTTTGAATTTATATCGGGGGTTCTTAAAGTGGTCGCCCAAGGGGTCGACAGAAACGAAAATTGAATGTGATAAAAAAATCGACCCCTATAAATTAACATAAGTTCTTTTTTAAAACGTTCAATATACTAATTGTGCTACGTGAGAAATTGAAGTCAAGTTTACTCACTTAATCAAGTTTTTGAATTGGTAAGGTTTTTTTGTATGAACAAAATAAAAATTAGATTTTCAAGAAATTTGGCTATAGTGGTCGATCAGTTCGTTTTTTTTTGCTAAACTGATTTCAATGCTGAGAAAAAAAAATATCTTTTAGATAACTCGTCTTGCTTAAATCTCTGTAGGGGAAGGAGGATCATCATCATCATCATCATCATCCTTGCTCTATATAAAAAAATTGTAATGGGTTGTATCTAGGACACGACCGCAATTTTCGACGTAGAACTACGGAATTATATTATTCAATTCACTTGTTTATCACTTCGGATATTATTTTAGAATGCATCGAAATTTTTGCTGTTTAGCTATTTGACTTTTTAGCTATTTAATTTTTTATTACTTCAGTAGACTCGAAATATTCGACTAGAGTCGAAAGCTATCAGCACTTATCGTTTATTTGGTTCAACTCGCATCAGGCTTTCTCCTTCCCACTCAGATATCGATCGCAAACTATGAACCCGTTTGCACCTATATTTCGCTTGAGATTTGATTGAACCCCACCACATGCAACAGTAAGGTTACCCTGCTGGAATTTGAAAACATACTTGCATGAAATATACGTTTATCTAAATAAATGCAGTATATATCTATATTCCACAATTATGGATACTCTTCCATTTCCGCACTAGCACAAACAATTCTCGTATACTGCTCTTCTTTGTCGTAGCACACCTTGCTACAGAGGGGTTCCTCACCTTGTATCGAGCTGTGTATGTATGTGTGTGAAATCAGCATTAGCGTGGAAACACACTAGACGGCTCTACCGCGCGATTTTCACAATGACAAGTCGCAGCAGGAGCTTGATGTAAAGGCTGATTTAGACGATGCCAGTCAGCGCTCTAGTTGAGGTATCCAGTGAACAGAGAACATAATCGCTAACAGAGATGCCATTTCTTTAATTAAATAAGAAGAGCGAATTATGATTTTTCTCTTGACATTTTTCCTGATATGAGCGAAAAGAAAAAATACAATTACTTGATTTTGAAAACGGCATCAAAATTAAAATTTGTGAGAGTTTTTAAAATCTAAAATGAAGTCAAAGTGGGCTGCTTTAAAATACAATTTGCACTATAACAGAAAAATCCGTTCATCTGGCATTCCTAAATGACATTCTATTGAAAGTGCTTCAGCTCATATAACAAAACAAAAATTCAAATTTGATTTTTGATTTGAAAAGCATACCGTCGTGTCAATATTTAACAAAATTTAACGTAAGTGAATTTCAGAATCGTATTTATGCGAAATTCTGTATTATTTTTATAGTTTTGAATTCTTTCTCGTAGTTACGATACCACAAATTTAACTATACGTTTGTGCAATCTATCTGTTAACTATAAATGATTACCCAATAGATTTTATACTTATTATTTTAAGTATTTTGTGCTAGAATCAAGAATATTGTAGATTTACGAATCAGAAAACTTTTGGTCGATTATTTCTCGAAAACTATAACATATAAATGTTGAACTTGAAAAGGAAAAAGAACATGCGATAGAATATCGAACTAATGGAGTTAATGAACCATATGGACTTTACATTTTTGATACTTTGAGAAAACGATTAATTTTTTTTTTATTCTATTGTATAAAATTTCAGCGACCGTTTTACTGTCTTTGTACTGCGAGAAACATGGCGTATAATCAAATCCAGGATGTACATGTTGTGGATAATGATTTTGATCCATCATTAACGTCAGATTTATGGTCTGACGGGGACGATTCCAGCGATGATTCCAGTGATGAATTGCTATTTAGATACTACCGTCAGACGAAGGAATGCCATTCGAAGAAAATTGTGGGTCCATCCCTATCTGGAAAAAAACTTCACCAGAAGATTATTTGTAGCTGCAAAGGAGTTGCAAATTCCGGATAATAAATTTTTGTGCTTCTACCGGATGGCGAAGAGCACGTATTCCAACTTGGTCCAACTAATTTCTCCTGCAATTCAAAAAAAGAATACGCAGTTGAGAGAATGTGTGGATAGAGAGGAAAGGTTGCTTATAACTCTGAGGTAAAACCACCAACCTATGAATACATTTTATTATCCATTATCGCTGTTATATACTCCGAATTTTGGGATAGATTTAAACTTCTATAGACTTCCAACTGTTTTGTATAGTACTAGCCAACAAAAAACAAGTACCTCGTCGTGCAGCGTGCAAGAAGGAGCACTACATTATAAAATGTAGTGCATTTGAAAAAATGCCGCATAAGGAAAAGATGAATATAATTCAAATGAGGAGATTATGCAGTAATTGTTTACTATGGAACTTGCGGAAAATGCCACCATACGTGGTTACATCCGGGCCACGAGAGCCCAAGAAACAACACACAACACAACGTAGAACCACCGTGGAGACGATCAGCTCCACCTGCAACAGTTACAAACGAAACGAAAAATTCTTCAATAAACCAAAAACAAGATGGAGAGTCAGTAGCTTTTCTATTTGTATAAAATAAAGTTTAAATATATTAATCACATACCTGACATCTGTACTTTTTTTCCAATTTCTATCCATGCCATTTCAGTTTCATCTTTTTTTTGCATAGCCAGGAAGTGTGAAGTTGTACAGTACTGGATGTTTCTCCACTTCCTGCACTAGCATGATGTTGATCTGCTGCTCGTTCATGTTCCTGAAAATTCTTCAATTTTAGATCGCTTTATTAGAAAATAACATATATCATTTGTAAAATTATATATTGAAGTAGCAAAATACTTACCTTTTGTTCGTGTTTCTATGAAGTGGGCCTCTTTTGACTGTTTAATGCTGCTGGCTATCACCACTGACAAATATTTAACTTAACGACGCATAAATTGAAATGTCAACAGAAATTGAACGAAAAGGTTGCCGACACAAATCGCGCGCGACTCGACATGCTGAGTTGAATCGAAAAAGTTGGTCCGACCAAAGTTGCCAGTTGCCTAGTGTGTATGCTCCCATTTGATTACACATGTTCTCAACTTTTTTGACAGATTCGTTAAGTTGCTTTCCAACTTAGGTTGCCTAGTGTGTAGATGGCCTAATACTCTCACAAATCCGTTGCGGCGCATCATCTTCATCGGACCACCGCAGCGAACGAGGAACCGTACAACAGTGATTTTGGAACCGTACACACCCGCCCCGCCGTATGTGTTTTATCGCATTCACATTTCATTATCGAGGTCCCGCGGCGGTCTGTCTGTGCAAGAACCGCGCGGGAGAGCCGTCCAGTGTGTTCTTACGCTTACATCATCACTTCAATAAGAAGGGGATTACGGATTACGCAACATCATCACTTCAATAAGAAGGGGATTACGGTTTGTGGAGCGGGGGTTGTTTGTTCTGTTATTTCTAGGATACGCCATTATTGCATTTTCACATGCGAGAGTAGTGGATGAACTGGATGAGAATGAAATTCTACAAAATCAACCCTTCTTTATCACATAAATTCGCGAAAGCCGAACATAGTATGCATAGTTCGAATAAGCGTCGTGGCAGTTTGTAGGGAAAAGGCATTGAGCTTCGTTTACTAGTTTAGGGGGGCGTCAAAGAATAGCTGATTTTCATTCGGAGTGAATGTTTTCAAAATTAAAATTATGAATGAAAATCAGCTTTTCCATATCAAATTAGTATTCTGTTTAAATTAAAAACATTTTTGTTTGCAGGTGGGGAAAAAGTCTCATACGAAAATTGTTTATGAAGATAACTTTATATTATAATGGATAATTCAGCAACAATGTTGCAATTGTATGGCCATATGTTTGAATGAACGTCAGAAATACGTGTTTCTAATAATTAAATAAATTAATTTGAAAATTTTCATTCAAATTTTAACATTTGAAAACCGGCTCCGTCATCGCGAATTACCAATTTACCACCATCTGACATATCGTGATGTCGATGATGATCTTTTACAGCAGAGCGATAGTGAGATAGGCGGTGACAGTAGGTAGAGTGAGATAGTGATAATCGTTTCATACACTTGGTTTTATATCATACACTTTCCATTATCGAGGCTCCGCGGCGGTCTGTCATTGCAAAATCCGCGCGGGAGAGCCGTCCAGTGTGTTCTTACGCTTAGGCATAGATGATATCCGCTCGTTGTGTTATGCTAGCTCACTCGCATCTGTGTTTTCATTCTATTCTATTTTTGGTTTCCGCCTCTAGCCCTGAGAAGGGCCCTTGTGGAAAGAAACTCTATTCCATACTCTTCCTTCACCCATCAAGAAAACAATCCTTTTCCGCTCGACGCTCTGCGGCCACCATGTTGCTTCAATGACCACCCACGAGAAGTGGTGTGGCTCACAAAGAATGGTTTGAATGTGTGGCTTCAAATCGCGGATGGCTTATTTAAACCAAAAATGTTGAAAACGGGCAGATACGAATGTATCGGTTGCTCGTTATTGACAGCTCTGTTCAGGAATGCACACAAAACGGCAGAACAAATGTATGGGAAAATGAGAATGCTTCCAGTTTTCATTAATTTAAACTGTTTAGGCATTAGTGGATTGTACTGTATAGTATATCAAACAAATCTTAGAGAATTTCCGATTCCATTGGTGTGCAAATTATCAGAATTTGTTCGCTGTGAAAATAGTTATTAACGTTAACTTTATTTTCTAAAGACGCAAAACGCAATAAAGTGAATTTACAAGGAAGCGACAAACAGTGTTTTTGGGGTTAACAGGCGTTAACCGTACCGGCGTTTCATCTCTGAATTTGAATCGATTAATCGACGTGAGTTACTCGTTCGCTTCGAATATTGATTATACAGTATTCGTTCGATCAATAATCGATTTTTGTAGAAAGTATTCGATCAATCAATTAATCGAACCATTAGCGAACATCTCTACACGGGAAACTGAGTATTTTCTACGAGATTTGTTTAGGACTAGCTGAGTCAGCAAACTACGTCCCGCCTAAAATGGATATGAATACTTTCAAACTTCCTTATTAAGCGAACGTTCGGGCATTTAATCGCAGAACATTAGGGGTTAAGTATGATCTTTGATAGAACCTAAAGGGTGTGTCACATCAAATTGCATCACGGAAAAAACGCTGTAGAAATTCGCCCAGTAGACCGATCCTTTTGAAAATTTTAGACAGTAAAATAGAAACTATTAAACAACTTTTGGCATTTTCTTTTTATTCATACTTCGAGCCCAAGCCCGTATGCTCGCACCTTCCTCTTTACCCCGTCCATAAGGTTCTGTACAACGTCAGGTTGTAGTTTTTTTTGAACAGAAATCCATTTTCTCTTGAAGTCCGCCTCCGATTTGACAACTTTTGGGTTCTTCCGGAGGGCCTGCTTCATAATCGCCCAATATTTCTCTATTGGGCGAAGCTCCGGCGCGTTGGGCGGGTTCATTTCCTTTGGCACGAAGGTGACCCCGTTGGCTTCGTACCACTCCAATACGTCTTTTGAATAGTGGCACGAAGCGAGATCCGGCCAGAAGATGGTGGGGCCCTCGTGATGCTTCAATAGTGGTAGTAAGCGCTTCTGTAGGCACTCCTTAAGTTAAACCTGCCCGTTTACCGTGCCGGTCATCACGAAGGGGGCGCTCCGCTTTCCGCAAGAGCAGATCGCTTGCCACACCATGTACTTTTTGGCAAACTTGGATAGTTTCTGCTTGCGAATCTCCTCCGGAACGCTGAATTTGTCCTCTGCGGAGAAGAACAACAGGCCCGGCAGCTGACGAAAGTCCGATTTGACGTAGGTTTCGTCGTCCATTACCAGGCAATGCGGCTTCGTCAGCATTTCGGTGTACAGCTTCCGGGCTCGCGTCTTCCCCACCATGTTTTGCCTTTCGTCGCGGTTAGGAGCCTTCTGAACCTTGTACATACGCAGGCCCTCCCGCTGCTTGGTCCTCTGGACGAATGAACTTGACAAATTCAGCTTATTGGCGACATCTCGGACCGAACTTCTCGGATCACGTCTAAACTGCTTAACTACGCGCTTGTGATCTTTTTCACTGACGGAGCATCCATTTTTGCCGTTCTTCACCTTCCGGTCGATGGTTAGGTTCTCGAAGTATCGTTTTAGTACTCTGCTGACCGTGGATTGGACGATTCCCAGCATCTTACCGATGTCCCGATGTGACAACTCCGGATTCTCGAAATGAGTGTACAAGATTAATTCACGACGCTCTTTTTCGTTCGACGACATTTTTCCAAATTTACGAAAAATTGACAGTGAAGCATGGCCAACGTGATCTATACACTCTTATCTGATTATAAGCGAAAGCTGAAGATATAATTCCTAAAAATTAAATTTCTACAGCGTTTTTTCCGTGGTGCAATTTGATGTGACACACCCTTTAGGTTGGCTCCTAACAGAGAATATGAAAAATTGCGCGAATTCAATTATTGCATACAACATTGTAGGGTGAGAAACATATTTTTATACACAATTTACACCTTCTTTCTCCTGTAATTAACAAGAAACAAATTCCATACGAGTTAAAGAAATGTCTATCTAACTTAACAATATCAAGGTCAGCACATGAATAGCTGTGAAGCTTTCTATGTATATTGGGTTCCAGCTAGCATTTAATGTTATTCTTGATACCGGTTTTGATATCGCTGAACGAAAGAGCGGAGGACCAGCTCAAAAGAACTGATTCACTTTGAAATTAAAAAATATTCTACATTTGCCGATGGCAAGCACTTATCAGAAGCAAAGGAAGCACTCTATTTTCTTCAAAGTTTCGTCGAGACCTTGATTTAAAAAGCTTTACGTTGATATAGATTTTATTAGAAAGGTTGTGGTCTAATCATATCGTGTTCAATGCACGTCTCTATCATGTATGCTACGATATTGAGTAGGTTGATTCGTTCAAAATTTTACAATAATGGTTACCGGTTGAGTGGTTTGAAAGCAGACTAGTTTGCGATATCTTATTAAGAAGTGCTAATGGTTTATTTGGCTCTTATCGATTATTATTACAGGTTTTATATTTACATTTTCATCAGCATCGATACAAGAAAACCAAAGAATGTCGAGTTTTTCGTGCTAATGTTGGAACATCTATCTGCTTTCTCTTACCATCTTACCATCATTACCATTACTGAGTTCAGCTCGGTTCAAAAAACAAATGGTTTTTATAGAGCCGTCATTTGGAGTTTTGGATGAATAATTTTACGGATTTCTGAACAATTACAAAAAACTCATTTCAAATGCAATTGTTCTCAAAGTCCTACGTCAAGTTTCCGTCAGTACCTCTCTACGTTTTATATTTCATTAACATAGTTCCGAGATAGAAAAGTTTAGATACATAATATATTAAATTACTCGAGCTTCATCTTTGGTGCAGTTTGGTGCGACACGCCGTTGCCCTTGCGCTGGGTCGAACGTGAATAACATCGCCAAACAATAATGCGGTTGTATCAGGGATTTAAACGGTAAAGTATCGAAGAATAGCATAGATATTTCCACACTTTTTTTTCCAAAATATTTATTACTGTTAAGGCTCATACGGCGTTAGCTTGACGGGGCCGGGACTTTAATATTTTGACAATATTTCTTATTAGCTATGTTAGTGATAAGTAACCGATAACTCGCGGTTGGCTCGAGGTTAGTATTACAATTTGTTGTCATAATGGGGATGTTGTAGTCTCTAATGTTTTGTACATGTGCCCGACACGGGATACTTCCTATTGGGATGCAGCTGACCATTAATTAGCAACGCCCCTCTAGTCTGTACCCCATATCTAGCGTGGTGCGTCTTTCTCGACACGAGGGATCCAGGATGGAATTGTCACTAGCCAGCACAATCATCAGCTCGTGTAGAGTTGTCATGAGCGGTACAATCCTCTGCTCATGGTGAATGATCAGTGGGCTGCACAACCTTCGGCCCGTGTATCTGTAAAGAGTGTGTGTATGTATTGCCGCGACTAAGTAAAAGTTTATAGATCGGATAGGAGGGATATGAAACAGGGATACAACGAAGGAAACATCATTAAACATTGACATCGGCGTTTCTGAGGAACAGGTATAGAGGAAGAAGAAGATCAGGATCACGGCTACCTAAAATATCCAGGACGGGGATATCCGATTGTTTGCCTTGTGCTCTCAGTGCTCTAGAGAGCTTTATGAATGAACCGTCAGTAAGGAACATTTTCAGATCAGATCTAAATTTCCCATATTTTTCCGAAAATATCGACGGAATAACATTGGAGCGTAGATGATCTGAAATTCAATGGATTTTTTGTCGCATGGGCAGATCAAAGATGGCAGAGGAATTGCAAAAGTATGGGAAGCAAACCCTACCCATTCCACACTGTTGCGGTACGTGTGAGCCCATAATAGATCCATATGCTAGGGAATTAAAGCTACAAATTCTGCGAAGCTGATTTGTGATGAACAGTTGTTAGTTAATTTCACTTGGAATTCATTCCGCCGTGACCAATATGTAGCTCGTTTATGATCAGTAATCACCGTCCAGACTATATTACGGACCTGTGAAGCCAACGTGAAGTCGCCCATGATCAGCGTAAATCTGAATAGAGTGATATTGGTGATATCATCCAAATTCCCTTTACCTTTAATGACACTAGCTTTGTGTGTTTTCGGAAGTCATGAAAGGTGGAACTCCCAATATACTAAATAAATTTGTTATATGTTTCACAAATAACAGTAGAATCGAGAAGTTAAAATTGGTTTGAATTTTTACCCATTTTCTCTTCAATAAATAGTGTATATTGTATATTGGGAAGATTCACCCATATAACGTTGTGAACGATTGCCTATAGACAATAGAAATTGAACTCACTAATTACTTCCACGTTAGGTTGTCCTTCACAAATAATTTAGGTACTAAATACATAACTGAGTGGTCTACAGTGTTTACTTGCATTTTCTGGGCAAAGGAAAATGACAAAATTACGGACAACTTTCTGCTTTCAGCCTTCCCGTAAATGAACTTTGCTGGAATTGTATGTATTTTTGGTGAATAAGATGTGTTTCGTCTCTTCTAAAAATGATCCAACGGTAAATCTATTTCGTACGACGAATACGAGGCCAAACAATCCCCGTTATGTAGCAACTACCGTAGTTTACCAGTTCGAAACGTCGTATATTTTCAAGTTTTGTTGACAAGTCTTCTGGCTTGTTTATGTTTGCTGGTATTGTATCAGCTAGGCTCTATACTCTTACTTTAACTTGGACGGTGTAGGTACCCAAATGTCACAAGTTCTCGATCTTAACTCAATATGTTTAGCGATATGGTAGACACTGATTTCTAACGAGGTACCTTGCTTATTTGAACCTTAATTCAAAAGCTTTGAGGGATTTGTACAATTTATTAACCTACAAAAAACCTATTCATGTATTTGATAATCCGATTATTTAGTGTACGCAAATATAAGACGTTTATTTCTTTTTCGTCTCAATATTCAGTTCAGTTCTTTGTTTTTAAGAGGCTTTAAACTATTTAGTTCATTCGCCTCTAACGCCTCAAAAAGAAACCAAAATTTCAACGTGAATCCATCCACGTGCACCACCGCTAAACGCACCTCTCGCGCATTTCATTCGCTCAATGTGTGGAAGTGTGATGTTTTTGACCTTTTTGGCCTCTTCCGCTCTTACAATGGATGGATGAATGCGTGTGTGAATCAAAATTACTATGTACACTATTTGCGTGTGTGTATTCGAGATTCGAGTGTAAGCTTCACCGCCTCAAACCGACGTCTAGACTTGGCGATTTGCGACGATCGCTACCCTCCCCCCCCTAACCGCACACACCTTTTGGCAAGAGTGAATGGAAACGCGTCTGACAAGATAAAGAAGAGCATCTCAGTTCATGTTCACGTTTACGTTCACATTTCTTTGTTCGACTTTCGACGCCTACTCGCTTCCCATCCGTTCTGGGTCTGCTCGTTATTCTTCACTTCGATTCTTGAAGTTTTTATGAACCGCGCCGGAAGTGAATCGTTCTTCCGAAAGATTGTTAATTGGGAACGGCGAGAAAGGTAGTAAAACATAGGAAACCAGGGTTATGCGTGTTAATGAAGTTGAGTTCATTGTAGTCTCAGGAGAGCGTGAACGGTTGAGGTTATAATTTGCGATTCTCGAATACATGTTATCTTCTCTTCCGTAACATATGAAACACTTACGCAGAATATGACTGATAGGAATTTTGCGCTGCATAATGGTACGCAAAAAAAGCCCAAAGAAATGTTATTGGCGGTATCTTTTGCTTTGTTTATCCCCAATTCAAAGGCGGCTTCGTGCGCCGCGACGCTGTTACGCAAATGGTTAGAAGAAAGAAGAGAAGTAAATCAATCAGCGGAGCAGAGCTTCGATTATGTGTACCACTGAATGAATAAGTCTGTGAGTGTTATGGTTACATGACATGATGCGCCGTTTCCGGTGGTCGGTGCCGAGAAACAGTTTCAATTAGGTTTTTTAATTTTTTCTTCCCACAACATTGTTGCGTGATTTGGTTAAGAGTGCCGGGTTCGTGGTTGTGTTTTCGTTTGAAGCGATTCCGATTCCAATGGGCTGGGGGAAAAACGTGTGCCCCGAGGGGTTTGTATATGATAGCAATTTGAATGCAAATTCGAATCTCAACAAGCGCAACGATAACATTTTTTTTCCTTTTAAGTACTATAAGCGAATAAGGTTGAAATGAGTTTTTTTTTTAATTTTTCGTGTTTCTTTACGTTGTTGCGTCACTTGATTTTTTTTCAGTAATGAAATAAAACAGTGACTGAATGCATCCAAAGAAAGGAATTCTTAACAAAACCTTGTTTTAGGAAGACTGTAGAAATGTCTCAACGGAGAACCTCAATTTTTAGAGGTCAAATTCAAAAATCTGTATAGGGCTGAAAATTGAACTCTTTGGAACTCGGATGTTTAGAAGAATGGGTCGGAGCAAACAATTGTTCATCAAACATATATTTTGGCTTCCGCAAAGGCTAAAGAAAAATGTTTTTTTATGGGTTGCGTTATTGGTGCCGAAATACATACGAGTTTGGTAATAAAGAACAAATGGCCTCTATGTTTTTATATATTGAAGGTTAATTTGATTCAGTACCCGTAAAAATTTTGCCCAAAAAGCTTCAAAGCTATGGATGTTCATCAATTTTGAGCAACTATTCATCATTTATCCGGAAAACAAATACACTTTTCTTATAAAAATTGTGTTTTTTTTTTATATTAGCTACATAAGTCTCTCTCAATGTTCTTGTTTAATTTACCTTCTGTACAATTGCTATGCTAATAATTGGTAATCATCTCGAGATGGCTGTATATTGAAGCAGTTTGCAGATGATAGTGTTGTAAAGTTTTAAAATTTGCAAAATTATCGATATGCAAAGATCGCTGCAAAGTTTTTTTGAAGCTAGGTATTGAATTATTCACGAAGTAAACAGAGATGCACTCTGTCCAACTTCCATAAGACCACCCTGATTCTATTTCGTTGCATCACAAACAGTTAGAATTTCAACAAGATACATTCATATATTGTTGAATACTTACAATAAAGTACATTTAACGTCAGTATCGTTCAAAAGAGTTGTTTGTTTATTTATTGTGCTTAAATACGATAATTTTAGCTGTCCAGTTTCTATAAGACTATTTTAAAAATCATAAGTATTATCAATGAAAAATTTAAAAAGATCAGCTGAATAATTTGCAACTGTGCCATTTCGGCTGATAACCTGGAAAATTCGTGTTGGAATACTTATACCAAATTCTGCTGAACGGATTTCTCGATATATTTCCATGTTTCCGAAATTGCGACCTTAAGCTCTTCAATCGTGGTGTACCGTTTTCTCTCAGTGTAGATTCTGCGTACAAGGATCCCCCAAAGATTGTCAACAGGATTCAAGTCTGGAGAGCGAGCCGGCCAGTCCAAAAAATTAAGTTTTGGGTCCTTAATTAGTTTCTTTGCAAGTATGGATAGTAGCTGGAATGTGAATTTTTGTGACAGAGGATTCCAGAACTTGTTTGTAATCCTTGAATGATGTGAAAGCTATTTTGAGCTTTCCGGTTGCACAGAATCCCACCCAAACCATGCACGAGCCTCCATCAAAATTCCTGGTTGAAAAATGCCGTTCCTGCTTCTGTAAATCACGCCAGTACACATTGAAACCATCAGGACCACCCAAATTGAACTTATTTCGTCACTGAAGATAACCTATACATTGAAGAACATTTCGTTATGGTATAAAGCAAGTATTTTTTTGACGTAGGACTACGTCTTACATTAAGGGTGCCAACCCAGAAAACAGGTCACGTTTTTATGAAATAAAGTTAACGTTAATAACTATTTTTGCTGCGAACGGATTTTAACGATTTGCATACCAATCGAATCGGAAATTTTCTAAGATTTGTTTTATATGCTATACATTATAAACCCACAGTCTGTATATGGTTTAAATTGATAAAAATTGGAAGCATTACCATTTCCCCCACAATCATCCAAGCCATGGCAAAGCAGGCGAAAAAAGAGAAGAGTGCAAATGATTATAGGTCATTTCTAGTCATCAGTGTTGGCTTTGTGTGTGTTGCTTGTTTTCGTTGCGCGAAACTTTGAACTTGTTCATTTCCTGTATATGTGAATAGCACACCTTAGATACTTTTAGTTGCCATTCGTATTTGCTCTCGTGCGCATTGGCTCTGTTCTGATGCAACAACTTGTTGACGGTTTTGACCGAAAGTCGAGAAACGCTTTTTCATAAACGGTCATCCTCGCGATGTTTCATTTTTATCGCTTCAACTGTGTGCATCTGTTAGACGCGTGTTTGATGCTTGTTGAATGGCGATGCACAGAAGATGCATCTCGTTACATGCTCAGTGCAATGCCTGCATTGATATAAAGGAACAAATTGCGACATATGACCAATTAGTGTATTGCTCTCGCTAAGGCAAGAAAGAATCGTAGCCTCTCGAAATGATTTTAGCAAACCACGCTAGCCATTAAGCCTTTTCAGGGTCCCCGGAACTTTTTACTAAAGAGTAATTTATGAAATTTCGACGTATTCGCAAATAATATCCGAAATGATAAACCAACAAGTTTTAAAAAAAAGATTGCGTAGTCCTACGTCCTAAGCGGTCGTAAGCGGAGAATAATTCACTGGATTTACTCGGCAATTGTGAGACCCAGACTAACATATGCTTCGCTAGTGTGGTGGCCTAAAACTACACAAATATCAGATCGGAAAAAGCTCGATAAACTACAACGTCTGGCTTGCTTATCAATAACTGGAGCAATGCCCAGCGCACCTTCCAAAGCCCTAGATGCTCTTTAATACCTTCTACCCTTGCACTAATACCTGCAACTTGAGGCGGAAAAAGGTGCTCTTAAGCTGAAACGTATAAAACATTTTCTTGAAGGAGATTTCACAGGGCATTTACAAATCCTGAAAGATTTTCAACTGAACACTATAGTAAACACGAATAAAGACTGGATGGAAACAAAGACTAACTTCAGCGTCCCTTCAAAGTGGTTTAATTCAATCGCAACGAATGGGAAGAAGGTGGTCCCAAAACTCGTCCAGGATCACTCGTGTTTTATACCGATGGATACAAAATAGGTAAATCTACGGGAGCTGGGATTACTGGACCAGGAATCGACATGTCAATTCCAATGGGACAGTTGCCTACAGTTTTCCAAGCAGAAATACAAGCTATTGTAATATGTACAAATATTTGTTTGGCCAGAAAATACAGGTATGCCAATATATCTTCTCAGATAGCCAAACAGCTCTTAGGGCAGTAAAAGCACACACATGTCAGTCAAAGCTAGTTTGGGAATGTATTCTATCCTTAAAACAACTAGCCGCTACTAACGAAGTTAATCTATACCGGGTGCCTGGTCACTGCGGTATAGAAGGTAATGAAAAAACCGATCTCTTAGGAAGATTAGGATCTTCAACTAAATTCGTCGGGCCTGAGCCTTTTTGTGCACTATCAACATCATGCATCAAATCTGAGCTCAAAACCTGGGAAATATCAATGACTGAAGCCAACTGGAGGGCTCTATCAACACCAAGACAATACAAATTATTCATTACACCTTGTAACAGAGTAACACGCAACCTACTCAGCTTGAATAAGGCAGATTTCAGTCTATTAACCGGTCTACTGACCGAACACTGTCCGAGCAGGTATCACCTTAAAAAAATCGGAAAACTGGCAGATGATAACTGTCGTTTCTGCAATTTCGAAGCTGAAACTTCGGAACATTTACTGTGTCAATGCAGTACACTAATTCAGCGAAGACTGCGAATCCTTGGAAAGGGCATTCTTATGCCTAACAAGATTTGGTCTGTTGAACCAAAACAGGTAAGGAACTTCATAAAGGAAGTCATACCTTCGTGGGGGGATTGGCAAAGTCCTGGTGCGACCATCACTTATTCCCTGAGTGATGGAACGAACTGACACTGCATACATAGCAAACTGGAGTGCACTACAATAGATCAAACAAATGGTCGCAGTGGTACAATGCTCCTACAGAAGAAGAAGAAGAGCACAGTGCATCCATACTTACGCGGAATTCTCTTTCTTGAGTAGCGAAATGGTTGATGTTTTTCATATGAATATTTCGTATGTCATATATAGGTTTCTTCAAATAACCTGTGAAAGGTAGTTCCACAACTATTTAGAGTTTCCCCTAATCACACACCATCCAACAATACAACATTGTTTGCCGATGTTCAAGATAATGGCAATTTATGATCAAAAATTTTTTTTATTTATACCACAAACATATCATCTTCCATCGCCCACAACGAATGCAATAAATTCAACAACACAGTTTTGCGTGTTCAAGCACCTCTATCACGAACATAAACATCATTACACGAAAGCTGCGGAACTTCTGCGTTCTCCCGCCCCCACGCATCCACCCACCGCGCGCAGTGATTACTATCCATCACAACGGAAGCTCGATTTATGTGGTGTCCAAACTAAACAACACATTTTATTCATGCTTCAAATTGGCAAAACTGCAGTAACCATGGCGCGTTACAGCGCCCAATCATTCACGCCCACGCTCGCTCCTCGCCAACGCGTGCGAGATTGGCATTCATCGAAAATGAAATTTTAAATACAAACGGACGCATTTTCGACCGGGCCGACCGGGGATGGTCGGGATGCCCGGGGAGCGTATTTTGGGGTAGGATTTTTAGGTATTTCTACCGCTGCTGCTACACTGCTGGGTGAGTATTTAGTGCCTCGCCCTAAGTGCCCCCGGCGAAAATTCTTTTCCGCACTTTTGATGTTGGGAAAAATTTAGGAGGTTTAATTAAAATATTCAAAATATACACAAACGCACGGGTGCAACGTGCGCTTCAGTGCGAACTTTTGGTGCGCTCAGCGCGATTTTGCGTTCGCTCCGAGTTCGGTTTGTTCGAGGCTCGAGGAAAAGTTTAATGTTTTTTTCCGCTTTTTGTGCACATTTTTTTCCTCTCACCGTAAGTCCTCTGGTCCCTAGCAGCAAAATAGGGGGGAACTAGCGATTTTCTATTTGGAAATTGATTTAAAATACTTTCGTGTGACCTTTTGCCTCTTTTGCTTCTCTCGGGTGCGGTAGGTTCGGAAGCAGGGTGTGTATTTGAGTTCGCTTGAGCTCGCTTGTTTGCAGTATGAATGATTTTGCATGGCTAGTGAAAACAGTTGGAGAAAAAGTTATGACAAATGGTTAGTTTTATTCGACGAACAAACTGTGTGTGAGTGAATTTTACTTCTTTCGATTCCCTCCGCACATTTTATGGTCTTGCTAATTGGCTCATATTAGCCAACTCTAATCTGTCAGGTATGAATAATCACTCTGCTCGTTTTGAATTATTCATGGTACATGTAAGAAATGGTTATCCAAAAGTTGTTTGTAACGAGCTGTTTTCACCATATATTATTTAGTTAAGCCAAGAACTTTGTGGTAACAACATGTTGTTCACTACATTCCCGAAACAATGTATGTTAATGCTTTCATGCTGCTCCACACTCCGGTCTCCCAAATTGGGACATATTTATGTGTGCGTGCGGAGTATCATTAATCATAATCACCGGGGGAAAATGCAACGAAACTGTAGTCTCTTCCCAAGTTTAACATCATTTTCTCTTTCCATCCACTCTGCCCAGAAGTGTTCGCTCTCAAGTCTCCGGTGATTCCGGCAATCGTGCGAAGAGTTGGCCGAATTCCGACAGAATGCGGAATCGAAAGTAGTCCTCCGTTGATCGTGGACGGGTTCGAAGTTTCTCTCTACTTTGGTTTCGGAAAGAGTGAAGCGCACCAAGTCTCCCCAGTCTCGTCAATCTTCGAAGGCATCGTCGAAGTATTCGTGAGCCCAAGCAGTAGCAACGCTGTCGACAGGGATCGTTTGCAGCTGCCTGAAAATGGTGAATGGGTTAGCGCTTTATTATTGTTGTTTTGCACTGATGGATGGGAGTGAACGAGGGAATCCTCGATTTGAGTAGGGTGGCTCTTGAATGCGTATTTTTTGCTGGATTCCCATATTCTGTAGTATTTTTTTTTGATATCCATGATACACAACAAACCGTTCACGGTCTTTGCTACTTTAGTGTAGAAAACAAACCTAACTGACTGAAACAAATGTCGATGGGTTATAGCAACACATATAAATAAGTGTCATTAAGCAGCAAAATGTTATTTCCATTATTAATTAGAGGGCTTAATTGTCTAACCATTGATCGTTCGATTAATCGATTGACTAACCGTTGAAATCGTTCACTTCTATTGGTCTAACTTTTTTTGGCTTCCAAAATTATTTGACCGGATACTTGACGACCTTCTTTGCGTTCCTTAATAATCCACTTCTCAAGATTTTTTTTTTTTTTTTTTTTATTATCTGTATTATAGTGATTTTCAACTCATTTGGCTGGTTCGTCACTTTTACTTCCATTTTTGGAAGAATGTCGGGAGTGAGAATTGAACTCGTGACCTTCAGCGTGAGAGGAATGGATGTTACCACTACGCCAGATCTCCTCCTCCACTTCTCAAGATGTTGTTCCAATTCAGATCACTTTGCAGATCCCATTAGTTATACTATCTCAACATTCTTGGTTGGGCGCGGTTTATTGATCAATTTTTTTAATCTTTCAGAAATCAGACGGATTTTGAGAGTCTCGACCGAACACTCGTCGGGTGCGGATGAGTTTTTCTTTGCTCCGCGTCTGATTTTTTTTCTTCTTTGTTTAGCGCGTTTCAACCTGTTTCGGCTCTATTCGCTGCTAGGAATAGTTTGTTGGTGGAAATTATCGTGAAAATGGTTTCTGGTTTCGTTGTGTTAATGGTGTTGTAATGAAAAAAAAAAGTTCAAATTCAGTTAATCAGTTTTGTGGTTATTTTACTGGATTATGGCGTTGTTTTTTTTCAACTCTCTCGTGTACCGTGGTTATGTGTGTATGCGTGGTAGCTTGCTTTTTAGAGCATGTTTTTTACAGCAGTGATATTAAGGATGGAATCCACTAACCACTAATTCTGCCAGCAAAATGATCCAACTGTATCGAGAAACATCAACATCCCAGCTAAGTACTATTAACAATTTGTTATTTTTATAACCGATCCGAAATGCAATCCGCTTCAAGTCTCTCGGTGTTGTGTGCGAGAGAGAGAAAGTGTCAGTCAGTAGAAGACTGCGGTGATGGCGGGTGCGGCTGCGTGTGAGAGTGTGGCATTACGAGTGCGCAATCGTGGAGGATGACTAGCAAACATGTGATTGTATTGGTGTGGTTGCCTTGCTTCCCAGAACGGACTCGTTTGCTTCGGAAGACCAAGGTAGTTTGATTCTTTTCGTCGGTTGACGTACAGTCGAGTTTTTGTGAGAGGATTGGATCGGAGAGCATATTTTGATTGTGCGATAGCTGACGGATGGAGGCAGGCTGTTTTGTTTGTTCGAGGCAGACGATTTCGGTCACGGCAAGGCGGAGCGGACGGTGTAGCCACGCCGGTGCAGTTCTATGTCGTTGTTTACTTCTCGCAGTTGCGTGAGATTTGTGCAGCCGCATTTTCGCGCGAAGTTGCATTCAATCTAAACGACATTCTAGAGTTTTAGAAGATCCAATAGTTTTAGAGGTTTTTATATATCTAATATTGTCTTCGTGGTAAAGAGCGCATTGACGTCAACGTAACATCGATTTTCTTTTCTTTTAAATCTAGCTAGACGTTGACTTTGATGTGTATGTACAAGCGGCCATAAGATTTCCATGCAAGAATATTCAATGTAGTGTGCGTTTCGGCCATGAGAATGTTACGGAGGTCGAGAGAAAAGTTTGAATTAACTTACATTTGTCTCTTTTGCTCACCCATGTTTTTTCTTGGGATTAGTAGTTCACCTTGAATGTCAGTGAGTTCTTCTTGTATGTATCTCCTTTTCGGTTTTTTTTGAATAGAGGATTGACGTTGCTTTTTCTTCAATTATGTCATTCTAACCCTTACTACAAGAACAATGATTTCGTTAATAATTGCTCGACTGATTACTTGAGAAATTGTTAGTTTTTATTACAAATCCAAATCGCAGGTATCAAGTTTTCCTTTTCGAGGTTCAAATATAAATTGCAAGACTAGGTTCAAGATGCTAGAGTCCCAATTCGGAAAACTTCCGTGATTTCCGTGTATTACAATGGAAGAGCATGACGTGCGACTAGGCACAAGTATTAAGTCCGATCCGAGTCTGATAAGACCTTATCAGGTGACCCTTCAATATATTCAATCTTCAAATGCATTTGATTTTCGAGTTTTTGCTCCGTTGAACAGAGGAGACTTTTCAGGTTACCGTTCAGCTGCTACGAAATGCATTTGATGTTCGAGTTTTCGTTTCAACGAGTAATTGGGTCCACGCTTACATAATTAATTCACTTACCAGAGTTATGATCCTTTTGCAGAGACCTTTTCAGGTCACCCTTTAATATCTTCACGGCTACGAAATGCATTTGGTTTTCAAGTTTTCGTTTCGTCAAGTGATCTCTAGTTTGCGTTAGCATAATCACATCACTTACCACAGTGAATCCTGATTATTACCCCTTCCCACTAACAAACTATCCCTTCCATGATAAACGCTAGGGAACCACGCTATAGAGGCGACCCTTCTGGCCTTCGGGCGGCGAATATCATACTAACATTCCTACCCTTCCCCTGGTGACTGTAAGGACGTGGCCGGCGTCGTTATTGATCATTGAAAGCTCGAATCCCCGAAAATTGCACAACGAGAATGATTTGCTAGTCCCAAGCGTCATTCTGTGTGTTCTTTGTGCAATTTGGTTGGTTCAGGTCAATCACGGAGAGCAACTACGAATTGTACAGTCTACCCAAGCTCAAGCCTGATAACGTTTTGCGCCCTTTCACAACACGGGATTCTGAGTGGTTAAATCATGTAACGTACTCCGTAGATAGATTCTGCATAGACATTAACTTCATTCAGAGCTTCCACTCCATCTGCTGCACAGGACAAAAAAAAAACAAAAACAACGATCCCGAAAATTTTTGAGCGAATGAATCCAATCCCGAATTGCATAGCAATCCATCTCTGCGGAATACTGAGAAGCGACGGAAGAAGAATTTTGCAAGAAACAGAAAAAAAACCTTCCGAAAATTACAATATGCGTGAAAAATAATTTTTAATTTTTGTTTTTCGGCATGATGATATCGCTTTCGCTTCAAATGCATCTTCACGTGTGTCTGGATAAAATTCGTCCCGTAAACAAATGTCCACACTGCCTTGGACAACTTATATTATTGGCAGAATCGAACTTTCTCTCAATCTTGCAATCTTGCGTAGAAGTTTATTATTGGTTCAACTGGTCTTTGGTTCGTATACTATTTTTGCAATATATAAAAGTATATATACACACATGATACATATATTCCAACATGCTCATTCACCTTTGGCCCGGAAATACGACTATAAAATTTCGTTCGTCGTTATTAATCTTCGCGTAATCTAGGCAACCCCGCAATTTATTTTCCTTCTTACACTGTACTTTCGCCAGTTTCAAGAACGCTCCTTTTAGGGGGTCTCCGTAGCCACATTGGTTGCGCGTTCGCTTAGTAAGCGATCGATCGTGAGTTCAAAACTCAGGGCCCTCATTGACCATCTTTGTGTTGTTACAGAATAGCTACGTCCACGCAACAATCATCAGCGATGGAGATCGATCCACGGTCGAAATAAGATCGATTCATCCATACAACTGCTCTGCTCTGCAAGACACATCGGGCTGCTGTTCTATAAATAACTCAACAATGATCAATCAACTGTCTCCGCTGTCCGGTGGTCCAACTGGATAATGGAAGAACAGAAAGAATACTCTTACGCCTAAATGGCTACTGTGTAAATGTACCATATGTAATGGTATAGAAGGAATACTGGCGAACAGCAACTGTGTAATGTACTAATTATAGATATGATAACCATGTGACATGTACACGATTAAAATTCGGCTCTGTTACAGCTAAAATGTTAATGAGCCTTAAATAAATAAATGGGATAAAAAAAAGAACGCTCCTTTTACATTCCAACCATATTATTTCGAATATTTTCTTGGTTTACAGATACGCACAAAACTAGCACAGTAGCATTCAAGCTCGCTTCGATAAATTCGATAAATTCATTTGCAACAGCTACATAGACGATAAGCGCTATTCAAAGTCGCACAAAAAAGCGGCTTTCGATAAAAAAAATTAACCCAAGCAAAGCAGACATTTTTTCCAATTATTTTGAGCGGGATGATATTTCGATGGATCCAGATTTTCGGCTTTCGATAAAAAAAATTAACCCAAGCAAAGCAGACATTTTTGACGTAGGACTACGTCTAACCGGAAGATATAGGGGGTGAAATGGAAATCTAGGCACTGAACAAGTATGAAAAAATGCAAGATTTGGAACGCTTATAACTCGAGCATTTCTCAATAGATCGCAAAGGTTTTTGCATCAATTGATAGGAAATATATCTACGCATCTATCATAACGAATAACATTTAATTTTTCTTGAGATAAATAATTGAATAATTGTGAAATATCAAGCATTGTCCAAATGCACTATGTGCCCATTTTTGATTGGTCCATTTTGTGCTCCTCAAATCGTACCGACCAAAACGGGCAACCAGAGCAGCAGCGAAATAGAATGAAGCACGATTGGAAAAGAAAAAGAAAAAAATTAACGAAACATTGGTCGCAGTCTCACACATGCGTAATTCTCGAGCCAGCCAGTCAGCTTAAAAATCCCCGCTCCGCTGCCGTAACGATCATTCTTTGTGTGGACACCGACTGGACAACATCGTTGCTGGACGGGCTGGACGGCGAGGGATCGAGTGCCTTTCTCAAGGCAAGAGGGCGGAGGTGGTAGCGCTGGAGTAGAATAGAGTAGAGTTTTTAAAGGGCCTTTCTCAAGGCTAGAGACGAATGAACTGCAAAAGTTTAAAGTCTCTATAATACAATACCTTCCTTCCTTCCGTAACGATCATTCTCATTCAAACCGTACACCACATCAGTTCGCATCACAACACATCAACAAACCAACTCAAGCAGTCATGTCTGGACATGGCAAAGGAGGAAAAGTGAAGGGAAAGGCAAAATCCCGCTCGAGTCGCGTTGGTCTGGAGTTCCCCGCAAGGGTAGCTAGGCCGAGCGCGTTAGTACCAGTGCACCAGTCCACCTAGTCGGCGTTATATAGTTTCGGCCGCCGAAGTGATCGAGTTAGCTGGCAAAGCTGCTCGCGACGATAAGAAAACCCGCATTCGGAACAGAACAAATTCGGTTCGGTGGACATCAAGACAACAGGCAGTTGCAGCGTGTGGCGAGTGGCAAACGCAATCGCAAAACGGCAGCAGGTAGCAGAAGAAAAAAGTTTGTTCTTGGTGGCAAATCCAGAACAAGGCGGCATCGAGAGCGTTTGAAATGGTTTTTTTTTCAAAACCACGAGTACTAAGTTTTCTAAATTGGAACCATTCCATAAAACAAGGCGCTTTTCAGGGCCATTAAACCTTCCAAAAAAGAGTTTAGGAAATACAGTTCAATGCTTTCTATAATATTATCCAAAATAATAATAAAACACAAATTGATGTTTTCATAATTTGTTTGCCAGGATCTGATGAGTATGTGAATTTGGCAGTTGTTCTGAGCTTATTAATAGTTGGGGACTTTCCTGATTATTCAATTTTCACCAATTCTTAAATTGTTTCCAGATTGAAAGTACAGTAATTTACAATTAGTTCGACATTTAGCTAATTGGACGGACATGTAATGCGACTTATTTAGTTGGACATTTTTGTAAACATAGAGATCCAAATTATGACCCCACATTGAAAGTCGACACTGTACCACTGTCATCGCAAATGTTCAATTACAGGTTAAAATCGCCTCCAATGCGAAACTGAGTGGCACTTCGGCACGTCGCATTGAATGTAATTTACTGTACAACATGTCACAAAGCTGGATGGGAAGAAATCTTCCAACTGTGAAAGCTGTGGCGAGTGGCAATAAATTGCTAAACAGGAAGGTTTAGCCGAACAAGCATTAAATCGAGTGATAACAAAACAATAAACTCTTTAGATTGAAGATAATTTTGTGATCCTGAAAAGGACCCTTTTTAGCCTGCATGTGAATCCAACGAGCGAACAAATCGTAATGAATGTATTTTTTTGCCATCGCCCCCTTTTAACGCTCATTCGTTCGTCTCGTTGGACTCGCCCCTCTGGCTGAGTCTGCCGATTTGTCTCTATCCTGTGAGTGTGCACCGCTAGAGTATAAAACACGCGGACCCCAAAAAAATATGTTATTTTCTTTTAAACCGTAAACCCGTGTGGTTGTACGGCATCGGCATCGTGGACGTAACAAAGGAGGACAAGTTAAGGGAAAGGCAAAGTCTCACTCGAACCGTGCAGATCTCCAGTTCCCTGTTGGCCGCATTCACTGATTGCTCCGCAAGGGTAACTAGGCCGAACGGATTGGTGCCGGAGCACCAGTATACCTAACAGCGATTATAGATTTTCGGCCGTCGGAGTGCTCGAGTTGGCTTGCAAAGCTGCTCACGACAATCAGAAAACCCGCATCAAGAACAGAGCAGCTTCGGTTCGGCGCTCATCAAGGCAACAATTAGTTTCAGTGAGCGGCAAAGTGTTTCTCCGGCACGTCGCATTAAATGTAATTTACTGAACAACATGTCCCAAGCTGGATGGGAAAAAATTTTCCAACTGTGAAAGCTGTGGCGAGTGGCAAACGCAATAGCTAAACAGGAAGGTTTAACCGAACAAGATGGGAATATCGAGTGATAACAAAAACACAACACCAAAGGTTCTTTTCAGAACCATCAACATATTCATAAAGAGTAAACAGTAAACTAATCCATTTTTCAGGTAGATAGGTAGGTATTCACGTAGGAGAAGAAAATAAAACAATATATTTAAAATATATATTAACAAAAGCTGTCCCCTCTGTATAGTCCTACGTCACTCCGGTTATGTCCCCGACATTACCCACCCGTCTTTTTCCAATTATTTTGAGCGGGATGATATTTCGATGGATCCAGATTTTCTTGACGCAAATTACCCTTGATACGACGAAATATTCGTGGGATTGCTTTCGTTTGTTGGGTTGCCATCTGCCACCAATATTTGCTCATAAAACATTCGGCTATGCTTCAGATAACGAGCCTCGATCGCAACTAGAGTTTGAATGTTGTATGAGAGAGTAATACTGGAACAATCGGTTCCAAGAGTTTCCAAGAGTGACCTCAGCTTTTCAGTGAGCGCCCAATCATGCATACATACCCTCAAACATCGTTACCGTTGTGAATACTGTATATTCAACTGAGATAGACTATCCTACCCATGTTTGTATAGGAGACGTAAACGACAAAATGAACAAAATCGACTTTTTCGCTGTTTTGCATTCTACACAATGTAACACGTTTATTGAACATGCAAACAAACATTTTTTGTTCGAGAACATTTAAGCAATTTTGAAAAAACGTTTCCGAAAAATCACTATTTGTCCGCATAACAGACGTAGTTCCATACAGCTTTCATACATTGTTCAAAAATCAGCAATTGTCAGTATGATTGCGTCTAGCTATGCGGACAAATGTTCATTGAAACGATTGATTGTCCGCATAAATAGACGCAAGCGTTTTTCAAATGGAAACAAATTGTTTCAATCCGCAAAATCACTTAGGCCCTCTTTTTGCCGATAATATCCATCAACTGGACAGATCATTTCATCGGAAATTTGCATGGTGATGCTTGCAGGCCAAAAAAACAACAAAAACGCGTTTTCCCAACACTAATGGTGTTGTCGATTACGTCTCCTATGCAATCATGGGCAGTATCTACCTATTGCTGTGCTGACATCCCGTTTCGCTTTTTTCTTGCGGGCATCCCGTCTCGCTTCTTCCCGTGCTGACATCCGGTCTCGCTATTGCCGTGCAGACATCTTGCATTACTAATTTTTCATACCTTACTTGACCTTCACTTTCACTTACATAGTTTGTTTGGGGAATGCTCTTCGTTTCAAGAGCTTGATTTATGAGAATTAATAGTCCAAATATAATGCATATTGGACTTTTCAATTAAAGCTCCTGGCATGATCGTCAATGTGCAGGGGACGAGTCAGGGTTACACATGTTAACCAAAGCATCGCCTGCTATGGTATACAAGTGTCCCTTGTATCATATAGTGGTGTGATTCATACTGGTTCACCGTCCGTGTCAACTGAGTACATCTAGTTCAGTTCGGTTGACACTTCTATTAGTCAATAAGCTCTTTTTCCAAATCCTTAATGACGTATATCACACAATTAAAAACGAAAAAAATGCCTCTCTGGTTTCGAGATATGTTATGTAAAAAATTCTCAGTTTTCCAAAAAAAATTAAAATAATATAGCGCTTTTGGTCTCGAGACCATGAAAACTATGAAAAAAACAAATGCAATCATTAATAACGGAACCAAAATTAAAATTTTTGTTGTGCAACTCTGGTCTTTTTTAAAAAAGATCAGCTAATTGGCTCTAATTTGATATGTCGATCATTTGAATCGGCTCAGTAGTTCAAAAGTTACGAATTTAAAAAAAAAGTAATTTTTTGAAAAAAGTGGAAAAATGTGATTTTTCGGACCATCCTAAAATGGAAATGGCCACCGTACCAAACAAATTAAAAAGTACGGGTCTAATGGTTTGCGACAAAGAACAAAATTTCCACTTCCCACAAAAATCGGAGAACCACTATATCGGTTTCGCATGGAATGGCTGTATATATATATATATATATATATATATATATATATATATATATATATATATATATATATATATATATATATTTATATATATACAGGGTTTTCCAACTTTAAATTCCGAAAGTAAATTGAAATAAAACACACTTAGAATTCGAATATCGATTAAACTTTTATTTCAAATTAAAGTTTGGTTTATGCCATTATGTGTGAAATACAACAACATTCAAATGTCCACCTAGGGCTTCCTCGCACACCTTGATCCGGAACAGGTAATTTTCGGTGACTTTTCGGCACATATGGGGCGGTATCTCGGTCATAACTTCACGAATGTTGTCTTTCAAATGTTCAAGAATTTGCGGAGTGTTGGCATAGACACGATCTTCCGCATAACCCCACAAAAAAAAGTCTAGCGGGTTTTTTTTTTTTTATATCCCTTTTGTTTATTTTAGGCTCATTAGCATTTTAGCTGTAACAGAGCCGAATTTTAATCGTGTACATGTCACATATTTATCATATCTATAATTAGCACATTACACAGTTGCCATTTTTCGGCGTTAGAATATTCCCTTCTATACCATTGCAAATGGTACATATTTACACAGTAGCCATTTAGGCGAAAGAGTTTTCTATCTGTTCTTCCATTATCCACAGTTAAGACTGGACAGCGGAGACAGTCGTTGATCCATTGTTGAGTTATTTATAGAACAGCAGCCTGATATATTTCTGCAGAGCAGAGCAGTTGTATGGATGAATCGATCTTATTTCGACCGTGGATCGATCTCCATCGCTGATGATTGTTGCGTGGACGTAGTTATTCTGTAACAATACAAAGATGGTCAATGGGGGCCCTGAGTTTTGAACTCACGATCGATCGCTTACTAAGCGAACGCGCAACCAATGTGGCTACGGAGACCCCCTGTCTAGCGGGTTCAAATCGCATGATCTGGACGGCCAATTGGCATCACCAAAACACGAAATTATGCGTCCCTCAAATTTCGTTCGCAATATGGCCATGTTCGGTCGTGTTGTATGGCACGTGGCGCCGTCCTGCTGAAACCACATGTCATCCGTATCCATATCTTCAATTTGTGGCAAAAAAAATCGGTTAACATGCGGCTATAGCGCTCACCATTCACAGTTTCCGTCTCGCCGTCCTCATTTTCAAAGAAATACGGCACGATGACTCCACCAGACCATAATGCGCACCAAACAGTGACTTTTGGCGGATGTAATGGCCTCTCAACAATCACGTGTGGATTTTCTGAGCCCCATATACGGAAATTTTGGGTGTTCACATAGCCACCGAGCTCGAAATGTGCCTCATCGCTGAAGAAAATTTGATGCGAAAATTCAGCATTTTGCTGCTGTTGTTCGTTCACCCAATCGACGTATGCCCGACGCATTCCATGGTCACCACGCTCTATTTTTTGTACCAGTTGGACTTTATATGGATGTAGGTGCATGTCCAAATGCAAAATTCGCCACAATGATGTGTTTGACAAACCCAATTGCTGAGCACGCCGTGGAATCGAAACATTCGGGTCATCCTCCACATTGGCAGCAACAGCAGAAATATTTTCGGCCGAACGCACATTACGATGATGCACAGGTCTCACAATATCCGCTACGGATCCAGTTTGTTCGAATTTACGCACTACATTAGCGATTGTGTGCTCTGTAGGCCGTCCATGACGACCAAAATCCGTCCGTAATTCTCGAAAAACATTTGCCGGTTTTGACGTAGGACTACGTCTTTCATTTCTATACCGGGGTGTAAAACCAAAGTTTCGAGAACGAAAGCGTTACGCTGGAGACCGAGATTTTGAGCGTTAATAGCTCTTAAACAACTGAACGAAATGGTATGATAAACACATCATTTGAAAGATAAAATGTCTACGCGTCATATACTTGTTACTTTTTCATCCAAAATCTTGTTTCAATAGTCTTAAAATTGCTTTCAAAACAGGCTATTGAAATCAAAAATCGGTATATAAGCGAGCGCCGCTCATAAACCCACTCAGTTATGATTGAACAGCGATTGGAGCATGTTGTCGCTGATGTTGTGAAGCTAATTTCGTTTATCATGAAAGCGCTGATGAACGGTGTCACCAAGAGCCTGTTTGTGCACCTAAGGCCAAAAGGGAATTCATCAGGAGGAGAGTGATGCCACGGTTCCGCTTGAAACATCGGAGCAGCCGCCACACACACACACACACACATACACGCGCGGAATTCTCGTTGCTATCATCGTTGCTGAAAAATAATCTGCCAGTTCCCCTGGGAATTGAAAAATACATTCATGCGAAATAGTTCATTTTAATGTTTTCTATCCATATAACACTGCAACCAAATACATTTGGTTTTGTTATTTTTCAATCAATCGCAATTAACAGGAAAGCTTCTGAATATTTTTTTCCCCATCAGTGGAAATTTTCGTATCCAATATTGGATGCATAACATGAAAAACGGAAAATGTTTCACATCGCGAAAATCAAGTCATTTTCGAGCGATTATTTGCTTTCTACTCATATAATGCTTCGACCAAATACATTTCGTTTTGGATTTTTTCAATCAAGTGCGATCAACGTAAGACCACGTCTTTCGGCAATTTATTAGAGGTGCAATGAATCTTTAGGAATTCCCGCTCTACGCGCACTGGCAAACAATATTTACTCAACAATTTCTCAAACTAGAAATGGGTGTTGTGAGAAAGGATTAGCGAACGCGAAAACGACAAACGGGAGAAAGATACGTTTGGAGGTTGAAGGAAATTGGCAGAAAACTTCTTCATTCTATCATTCAAATAATGTGATTCATACCACATCGTTTTGCCAGAAAGAGATTATTAATGCTCAAAGGAGGAATCGAGTCCTCCGAGGAAATTACCCAGCGCAAATTAGAGTCGACTATCGATTGCGGCATTCGTACACAAATAATTTTATAATGCAGTTTCACCAAAGTGATTTCTTCGGATATATTCACTACATCATGTCATGTATTATATGCTAAGCTAATATAGCACGCTCTCCTCGGATACGATGGGTCAGCTGGATGTCCTTGGGCATGATGTGACGCGTTTTGCATGGATAGCACACAAATTGGTATCTTCGAATAAGCCTCCTGCAGCGTCATAACCGCGGAACTTTGGAAGCGCAAGTCGGTTTTGAAGTCCTTAGCAATTCCACGAACCAAATGCTGCAAAGGTAGCTTGCGGATCAGCAATTCGGTCGACTTCTGATAGCGACGAATTTCATGCGAAGTTCCCGGTCGATAGCGATGTGGCTTCTTCACGCTTCCTGTGGCTGATGCGCTTATCCGAGCTGCTTTCGTGGTGCCGTTTGTCGTTTTTAATTGTTGGGAAAGGGCATTATTTCTGCTGACTAAATTCCAAGAAAAAATCCATTCCTTCTTTAAGCGTGATTCATTCTGCTTCGGATCAACGGAACAGTATGATAATCATTTCATACAAAAGATAAAATGTCCAAGAGTTATATGATTGCTATTTATTGAGTCGAAAAATTGTTTCAATAGCTTAATGATAGCTTCGAAAACAGGTTATTGAAATCATTCGTATCCGTATGTAGCGCGCCCACTTGGAAACCCATTAATCTTATTGGAATGTGAGATGGGGAAGCTCATACTTACGTCTATGCATTATGCTGTACACTACAGACTTTTTTTCTCCGTACTGATTAAGAAGCAGACCGAACTATCGGTCGACAAGTCAGTCTGCAGTCGGCGGGGGCTCTTAATTTCGTTTTTGCAGGCCGAACCGAAAAAATTTCAGTCGAGTTAACTCTTTTTTACAGTAATGCTTTTGAATCCGGACACTTTGCATTACATTCAATATCATACCACAGCCATAACATTTTTTTCATGTTGAATTTATGCGATTAATAGCTGCTAATATAGTTACTGATAGTTTCTTGATAGTTACTTATCAATCGCATTAATTCAACATGCAGAAAATGTTGTGGCTGCGGTATGATATTAAATGTAACGCAAAGTGTCCGGATTCAAATACATTACTGTATACTTACTTCGATGTTATTCGTTTCTCTCTCAGGGTAAGCAACGAATATAATAAGAGTGGGGTTTAGATTCTATACTTTTATGGTTTATAAAATGACGCTTCCTTTGCTTTCGTTCATTTCTTACTCTACTCTCGCACCGTGACGACTCGTTTGTTTGGGACCAAGCAGATAGCTAGTTAGTCTTTCAGTGGTAAGGCACACGAAAGCAGCTCGGATAAGCGCACCAGCCGCAGGATAGGTGAAGAAGCCACATCGCTATCGACCGGGAACTTTGCGTGAAATTCATCGCTATCGGAAGTCGACCGAATTGCTGATCCGCAAGCTACCTTTGCAGCTTTTGGATCGTGGAATTGCTCAGGACTTCAAAACCGACTTGCGCTTCCAAAGTTCCGCGGTTATGACGCTGCAGGAGGCTTATTCGAAGATACAAATTTGTGTGCTATCCACGCAAAACGCGTCACATCATGCCCAAGGACATTCAGCTGGCCCATCGAATCCAAGGAGAGGGTGCTATATTAGCTTAGCATATAATCATCAGCCCTTTTCAGGGCTCCCAATTTGATGGATTAGAGTTTAGAAAAGTTTTTTGCAGGCCAAACTGAAACGAGAATTTTCGTTTGGATGCCATACAGCATTGAGAAAATTCCGGAAAGATCTAATCGTTGCTGAAAAATAATCTGCCAGTTCCCTGGGAATTGAAGAATACATCCATGCGAAAGAGTTTATTTTAATGTTTTCTAATTATATGGCGAACACAGCGACCAAATACATTTGATTTCGTAATTTTTCAATCAAGTGTAATTAGCTGGAAAGCTTCTGAAGATTATTCTTTCCCATCAGTAGGATATTTTCGTATCCAATATTGGATGCATAACATGAAAAACGGAAAATGTTTCGTATCGCGAAAATTATATAATTTTCAATCGATTATTGCTCAGTCGCCGAAATTTTCATACTCAGAGAGTTCATTCTCCTCTAGCGCAGATACACACACATACACGCGCGCAGCTCTTTTCGTTTGCTGGTTATCAAGAGGAAACCTGGAAAGAAATGATCGTTGCTGAAAAATAATCTGCCAGTTCTCCTTGGAATTGAAAATTACATTCAAGCGAGTTTATTTTAATGTTTTCTATCCATATAATACTGCGACCACATACATTTGGTTTTGTGATTTGTCAATCAAGTGCAGTTAGCAGGAAAGCTTCTGAAGATTATTCTTCAGAACAAGGTTTTTTGTATCCAATATTGGATGCATAAAACTTTGAGTCTCCAACGTAACACTCTCGTTTTTGAAGTCACCCAAATATTTATTTATTCATTCATTCAGGATGGATTTAGATTCAACTTCAAACAAATGATCTCTAAATCAACGATAGTCCTACGTCACCCTTGCGGTTATACCATAGATATAACCCACTTCCTGTTTTTCATCATTTTTATAGTATAATTTAACAAAATTAACACGTTGTGCGATGCTAAAACGATCCATATTGTAAAATGGCAGACATTCAACTAACGATATGACGCTTTGGTTGACAGCTATGTCAAACGGTTGTCAGCGCAAGGCTGTATACTTTCGGAAGTATATAAATAAACTATATAAATTAGATGCTGCCATACAAATGAAACACAAATTTCTGCCATACTCGAGAATTAATCAAGCAAACGAAACCAAATTTGGCATGAGGAGGTTTTAGGGTGCAATAAATGATTCTATGGTGGTTAGATACTCCTCCCTCTATTAGGTGAGGCGCCATGCAAATGAAGCATATATTTCCGCATAATTCAAGAACTAATCAAGCAAACGGAACTGAATTTGGCATGTGGAGGTTTTATGGGGAAGAAACATTTCTATGGTGGTTTGACACACCTCCCCCTCTCTAAGAAGGTCTTCCATACAAATGAAACGCATAAATTTCTGCATAACTCGAAAACTAATCAAGCAAATGAAGCCAAATTTGGCATGTGAAGATTTTAGGGGCACGAAACGTTTCTATAGTGAATAGACACTCCTCCCCCTCTCTAAGGGAAGAAGTGGGGAGGAGTCTGTATTCTATCATATTTTCTGTATCAAACATTTATTCCATGTAACGGAGAAACATGTTATTTGCAAGTGGTTAAAAAATATTGCACGAGAATTGTGTCTGAAAATAATCTGTTATTATAATGATGAGTTTTGGTAGAAACGTTCAAATAAGATTTTTTTCCGTACAGTTTAAATAACTGTAGCTCTTGTTGCAACTTAAAGAATAATTTCGAGGGATTCGATCGTGTTTACGTTGACGACAATACATGGTTCAAATTATATTTTGGCTCATTGAAGTCCATTGACGCTTTTTAAATTTGTTAAGTCAGTTGCAAATGTTTTTATTACAACACTGTATGTTTTTCATAGTAAGTCAAACAAGTTTTATTATTTCATTATGAAAAAAATGTTTTTCCTGCACATTTTTCCCCTAACAATCATTTAATCATTCAGATCCACCCTAACTGGCTGCCATCAGCTCCAGACCCCGCGCGACCGTGGGGGCTCCCATTCCAACCTCGCGCCGTCGTTACATGCACACATTTTCCTGCACTGTATGGAACTCCGCGGTTTCGCTGCTGCTGGTTTTGTGGATTGTGCTTTGGTCGCTCCATTCGCTCCGTTTCCTACGCGATCAACCCACAGTGCTTGAAACCAGCTCCACTAAGCCTTCGCTTGCTCCACCGAGAGAGTGAGAGCTTTTTAGGCTCCAATAAGAAAGTGGAATGGAACTGGATTCACTCTCTCGCCGCTCTCGTGTGTGTGTGTGTGTGTGTGTGTGTGTGTGTGCAGTGCAGCGTTGCTTCGCGAAGATCTTGGGAGATCGGACCGCGCACGATCGCCGCTCTGTCCCGCGAGAGCCCACATTCGTCCGTCGACCGTCGCTACGGTCAGCTCTTGTTGGCGCGAGAAGGAACGTGCGTTCTTTTTGTATTCTTCCTGTTTCCCAGTTTTTCCTGGAGTTTCACCACAGTGGTGAGAGAAAGAGAGAGCAAAGCTGTGCGCGCGGAGTGAGCAAGTCGCGATCGATTGCCCGCGGGTTCCAGTACAAAGGGTTCGTCGCTTCCTTCGGTGTGTCTTCTGGAGACTTGTGGTCGAAGTTCCCGTTGGTTTCTTGCTGTTTTTTTTTGTTCACTCGTTCCGCGGTTGACCGTGCGCGAACCGCGTACTAGTTAGTGTGTGTGTGTGTTTGTGTGTGGAGTCTAACTTTTACTCGCGCGGCGACGATTTTTTTACCCTCTTCTTCACTCCTCGGTTGCTAAAGATATGTTACGCCTGAGTGAATTTTACCTTGGAGTTTCGCAATTAGCATAGATTTTCGAACGACAAGCAAGCAAACGTTTTATGTTCAGTGCGGAGTGTGGTTAAACTACGGCGATGTGAATGTTTTTGTAACTTGCTGGGCTTTATTTTTTTGTTTGTTTTCGACGAGTGAGAATTCGAAAGGGAAGAGACCTTTTGGAGGAAGGTGAAAATCATTACGATTCAGGTGGCGTTCGCGGGTCTACGAGTTCTACTTTCAACGGTGTAGTTTCAATTTGGGGTCGAGTGGACCGATTCAATTCAAATCAAACCCCATATTGTGGCCGCAATAAATACCGAAATACGCACGTTCCGTGCGCCCTGGAAGAAGTTGAATAGCGTGTGGGGACGGTTCTGGTTTCTGGAATTTTACAACTGCTTTCCACACGCGATCTCGGGTGAAAGGAAAACAAAACTCCCTTGGTGTGCATAAGTGGAGTTAAAGCTGGTGCAAGTTGGTGGAACGGCAGATGCAAGTGGTTGAAAGATATATAGCTGAGCCGTGAGTGCCAGGATTGGTCACGCTCTACACTATCCGAAACGCGCCACGACTGGAACCAATTCACAGCACACAAGTGTCGGGGGGCCTCAAAAATCTATAACGGAACGGAACGGACCGGATCTGGTCTGTTGACATAACCTATTTCCTTCGGCAGCTGCAAGTGTTGCAAGTGAAATAAAGGCCGACAATATTGAGGCGTGCTGAGCGGAGTGAAAAAAAAATGCAAACGACGAAATAACAAAGCGCAGTGAAATTGAGCCCGAATCAGTGACGATTCTTTCCACAACTCGAAAAGTGGAGCGGAAAATTCTTCCCTGCTCGAAGCAAAACGAAACGAGTGTTCTTCAAACCACAATCAGAGATAACACGAAAATTGCAGCGTGACGTGAGATTGGGTAACGGTCGCCATAAGTTTGGAAAGTTCTCAAAGTTGAAGTGTGCTTATGTAAAGAGAAGCGGAGAAAAGAGTGATAACATAAAACAAGAAAGTGAAAAAGTGTGCATTTTTTTTTGCGCTAGTGAGAAATTTAGTGAATCCAAAAGTGTGGAAGCTTTGGGGCGGCAAAAAAAAACCCGTCCATCCAGACCATCCGTCATCATCGTCGTTATCATCAGCGGCGGCGAACGCTAGTTTGGATTAAAGTTACGGCAAGTTGAAATCGACGCTGCTACGGGGGCTACGGGAAGTGAACGGGCAACAGTAAAGGTAAGCATTGCGGGGAAGAAAAAAAAACTTGGAACTTGGAATTGTGTGACCTCGTTCAACTTTTTTACTTGCGAACCTCTCGAAGAAGTTTAGTGCTAAATACCGCCGTTAAAGTGCTGATTCGGGACTGGTATTATCCCCCCACTTTTTGTCAGTTATGATGACACTGGTTGAGTGTTTCGTTACAGTAACACTCTCTGAACTCTTGAAAGAAGACGTTGATTGCAAGTCATTTATTTATATTAACCAACGTGAGTTCGTGAAGGTGAAAATGACATTCATATCATGTTCTCATGATATGTCGAGGAAGCCTTAAAAAACGCAAATGGTGAACAAGATTTTGCAGCGAGTAGATGGAATGCTTCACTACAAAATACATACTAAAGAACTATCTCTAAAATAAAAGTGTTTGCTTTTCTATAATTTATATGAAAATGTTAAGTATACCAGTTGAAGCTTGGAATGCTTCCTCTGAACCGTTAGGAGCTAATATGGAGGTCCTCATTTCACCGTTCGATGGCATTGAGTGAGTTTAAAAAAAACACTATTGTGCACTTCGCTGGTCATAGTTATGTTTATCAACAACATCTGAACGCGAGACTCACGCTCTGTGTGTGATGTTATTGACTGATGAACTTCAATGGAGAACCAACAAACAATCAAACGACAAAATAATAGTTTACCTTGGCATTGAGTGTAGTTCGGTTGCTTCGTAATGGGCCGAATATGGTTGTATCTAATTTTTCTTGAACGGCCATAATGTCTTTATATTTCCTTTTTAGTTATTTTTCGGAAATTATTCTCGCAGTTGGTGATTGACATCGGTACTACGTTATTGAATACTTAAGCTTCCTGGTTTTCTACAGATCTGGAATCGGGCTTCTGTTGTCAACTGCGTAAATACTGAGTTTAGATACAGTTTCATTTTCCTGTCGAATTTAGTTTTGACTTTTTGTTTACAATTTTTTTACATGTAACATTTTAATTTACATTGTTTAGTGGTGTAACTTCAATAACTACTTCTTCTTTGCTAATCAATGGAATTCGAGTTGACTTTTCAAATTGTTATGGCCATGAGTGGATTAAATTGAAAATTTGGTTTCAGATATTCCCCTTTATTCCGCGCGGTGAATGACGTGAGATGACTGAAGTCACGGAGTTCCCGCAGTCGACTGACGTGACTATAGTCTGTCACACAGGTGAGATTTGAGGTCATGTCCTCATATGTTATCAACTCGGCCATCAAATAGGAGGTGAAAACTAAAGTGGTAACTATGCCAATCAATGATAATAAAACTAAGATTATGATTCAAGATTGAACCTATAAATTTAACCCTTTGCTGTCGTATTGAATTTCGACATGTTTGTCGTATTTGTCGCAATTCTTTTACATTATAAGTGATGTATAACTTTGTGAGATTATGAAAGATGAACAAGATTGCCTCTTTTTTTTTGTAAACTTCTGATAAGTATTTACTAAACAATGTTTTTATGTTTATGTTCATAAAATTTTTGCTATAATTCTTCTTCGTGTGATATCCTTCGCATCACAAAATCACGAAAAAAATTAGTTTGGCGTCTTTCGACGTTTATCTTTTTATTTTAACATACCGAAGAATGTTCTTTACATCTACACAGTGCCGCAAAACATGGAGTTTTCCATTAATCCTTTCCTCAAGTATGGATGACAACTTTTGTTTACACTGAGTACCGTTAACTATTATTCATAGTGGCACCGTTTTGTTTTGTGAATAAGTGAAAAAGACTATAAAATTCGTTTAGAAAAGTGTGAACTGATACATTGTTGCATAAATTATAATATTAATACACCTCTTTGCTGTGGTGGCTGGAAGTAGACAAACGACAAAAGGGTTGATTCAGATTTCGATACAGATTTTCTGAGAAAAAACACAGATAAAAAGATTTTTTTGAGACCAAAAACACAGATTTTATTATGGCAACACTGTCTGGAAGGTGTTTTAAATTCCAATAAAAAAAAACCAATAAATTACAAAAATATGTGAACTTTTCTACACTTTGATAAAAAAAAACACACATCATGATGTTAGGCAAATATCATTTGTTTCAGTTTTCTACAGGAAAATAACAGCCGGGAAAATTAAGTGTTCGAAAAATCGAACGTTGGTCATAATGAACATTTTTTCTATTTAATCAATACCAACACATCTAACTTCCGCAGCGCATTTTGGTTTTTTACTTTGGAAGACGGAAGGTTTTTCGTTTATCTCTGCATTTTCAGTTGTGAGTGTTTGCAAATATTGATTAATTTAGCAAATACAGTAACGTCTCGATTATATCACTGGGCTTTCTAATCACGTCTCGTTTATAACACTCCCGATTTTATCACTGAAAACGTTTCGTTTATATCACTTTTTCGAAACATAAGAAACAATATGCAAATTTCAATTCATTGTTTAATTATTGAACAAATAATGCGAACTAAACAGAATGAATGATTTTCAAGTATTCATACCGCCTCCAGTGATCAGTCATATTGACGTAGCTTGCGAAAAGTTTTTTTCACGGTGGGATTTGTAGCCAATATTGCGTATTTCTTTTGAAAGCTTCTCGTACTACTTTCATAAGCTCAGAATCAACAACTAAGGATGATTCTGAGCAAATTTCTCTTTGATGGTTTGGAATTAGATGTATGACCAGTGCCATTTCTCAAGACTCATCCGTGTAAGAATCAGTAGTACATTTATTCACAAAAGTAGTACAGTATTTTATTTCGTCAACTGTTGAAATTTCACTAGAATGTAATCGATGATACATTTTTATGATAGCTTTTGCGGAATGAAATTTTTATTTATTCCTTTGAAATGACAAATAGACGAGACAGAAAATCCTACGGGACGTGAATCGGTGGTATGTTTAAATAAATGTGGGCTTTGACTAGTTTCTTAAAGGTATCCAATACAATATGGGAAGTGACCACTTACATGTCAAGACTTACGTGAACAGATAAGAAAGTTGGTCATAAAAGATTATAATTTATTTAAGTTCAGGAAACTAAAAAATGATTCACCGATTTCAAGTTGCTTGGATGAATCGGCAACTATTATGTGAATGATTCCAAAATCAGTTTTCGTCAGTTCCGGATTTCGTCCGTTTCGAACAAAAAAAAAACATCAACCTAAAGCAGTTTTATTAATATGGCGAATAATTGCACTGCGCATCATTGAGGGGATTGAATTTTCTCTAATAATAGATTTATACGAGCTCATTCTACAAATGCCGAATGCAGCTTCTATTACTCAACTGATGGACCAGGGAACAATTCAAAATATAGAATAATCTACCGAGAAAGATTAGTAACGACAATCGTGCCAACTTCAGAAACACTGAACAAGGCTAAAGAACGGCTGAACAATAACTAAAGAACGTTGAAAGGTGTAATACCGTTTCTGAACCATATTTCGGACGCTTAAGGCATATGATGCAGAAAACAGATCTAAATGAATATTCGACAGTCAAGGTGAAAGTTAACACGTTGAGTTCCGAATTGTTCTTGCTGCGCTTTCCATTTAGCCCGCATCAAGAGCGTTTGCACAATAACAGTGTCGATCCTAGCTCCCAAAGAAACGCCCAGTCACATTTTGTAAAACATCTGAAAACAACCATATATATTTTTACTTTTTTCTTATTTTGTAACTGTCAGTCCCAGTTAGTCAGCGCATTCCAAAAATGCTCAAGGAGTGAAAATTGCGATTTTCGAAGATTCTAATTAAAGACTAGGAATTGTTCAAAATGATATTTCAAAAAAAAAAAAAAAATCAAAAAAGCTGGGTGTCAAAAAACGAAATATAGATTTAATTTGGTTGATAAAAACAATCGTGTTTATTATGCATTTTTATGTTAACTGTCTATTACAAAGCGTTTTGCATTTTCGAAGATACACTGTCGACATTTATCAAAGCTTGAATTTGACGTGAAAGACAGATACTTTATCAGTTTAGCACACCCGCAGGCAGTTTCAGATCGTTCTATTTTGAAGGAAAGATATATTTTGAATAAACACGTAGTCTTAACTGAACCATTCGTCTATACATTTTCTTCTATTTTCATAGAAAACTCATCACTATAATGAGCAATTCCACTACAAATCAGCCGGCCGCTAACCTGACACTTTTCGATTTTTTTGAAACTTGACACATATGATCGAAGCTACCCAAAATCACAATTATTATTATCATAATAACAAAATAATCATAATAATAAATAGCAATGAATTTATTAAAAGAGCGTTATCAAAATCACTGATCTTTCTTTCAAAAAATCGTAACTCATAATCTAGATGTCTGATTTAAATATGACGTTCAACAAAGTTGTTGGAAAATCAATAAACTTTTTAGGAAAAAAAAACACTGTACGTACAGTTTTAAAAGAACTTACTCAAAAACTCGAATTTAATATTTACAATGTTAATAGGTCAAAACATGACCTTTTCAATATTAAAACTTTTTTTTTTTCAAAAAACCGTTTCAGTTTAACAAAGATTAACGTATAATGGTGCCATGTCGGTCTCACCGAAATGAAGATATGAATTTTCAAAATTTTATGATTATCAATACTTTGTGAAGTCGTATTATCAAAAACGGAATTTAAAAAAATTAATAAAATCATATCTTCATTTTGGTGAGAACGAAACGAACGAGGTTGCTGAACAACTTGCGAATTAATCAATCAAATGGAATCAAACTTAGTATATAGAGGTTTTAGGGATCGATAAACGTTTCTATGGTAGTTCGACACTCCTTCCCCTCTCTAAATGGGGGCTGCTATCCAAATGAAACACAAACTTTTGCATAACTTGAGAACTAATTAAGCAAATGGAGCCAAAGTTGGGAGGTGTGGGTTTTTGTTTCTATGATGGTATGACATCCCTTCCTCCTCTGGAAAGGAGAGGGGGTCTCATAAAAATAATGCACATATTTCAACCAAACATATTCCAACCAAACAAGACAATTGAAAATTTTCAGATAACTCTGGAGGAAAATGGGAAAATTCGAAAAATTCAATTCGCATGTGTTCTACAATTACATATTGACAAGCGTTGTTGGTCCATTTAATGCTCGCGGTGACGAAATTGATCTTCGAAAGTGGAAACGGATTTTGAAGTGATAAAACGCACTCCTATATCGTCTTCTATCTATATAAATAAAAATGGACCGCCGAATGTGTTGATAAGAGCAAAACTCGGGAAAGGAATTGTCCGATTTAGGGCTGTCTTCATTCTATCATATTTTCTGTATAAAAAAATTTATTCCATGTAACTGAGATGTTTTTTGCAAGTGGATGAAAAATCTTGCACGAGAATTGTGTCTGAAAATAATCTGATATTTGTGGAAATTCTGGTAGAAGTAAACAATTTGATCGATCGAGTGTCGAGTGCACCCGTGGCCGAGTGGTTAGCGTCTCACATTGTCATGCCGGGTGTTCGGGTTCGATTCCCGTTCTGGCCGGAGGATTTTCCGTCAAAGAAATTTCCTTCAACTTGCACTGTGGTCACGCGTATTCAAGAGCTTGCCCCTCGGAATACATTCAAGGCGTGTTATTTGGCTTAAGAAATCTCAACTAAGTATTAATAAATGACGCTAATTAATGCATACGTTGAGACGGCAAAAGTTCCACAGGGAACGTTAACGCCATTCAAGAAGAAGAAGAAACAATTTGATATGTCGATCATCTAAAACTGTTCAGTGGGTCAAAAGTTATGAATTTTTCAAAGAAGTCATTTTTGGGAAAAAGTGGAAATACTAGATTTTTCGATGTTTTATTAGATGTACAAAGGATAGACAAAAAGAATCAAAGTTTGTGTGGTCATAACTCTTCGAAAAATATTCTCATTGGTTGTTTTTGGCGAGAAAATGTAGTTAGTATCAAGGTATTTTTCCTAGTTTGATATTCAATCTGTATTCGTTCAGATTAGATAGGTGCTTTCTGAAACTTGAACTAATTACAAGTGTGATTTCAAGAGCCAAGATCCGTCAAGAACTAATTGTTTGTTCATGAAAAAATAAGAACATGAACGAAAAAATAATTAATCATGGAAAAATCATCGATGAATAAACACCCCAGAAAACCCGGAACATCTTTCGTGTGTGCTGGGCATTCCGAAGTCAAGAATAATAAAATAAAATAAAAGTTCCCCCAAAAATGCCACTTTTTGAACATTGGTAAATTTTTGTTAGCTCATTGTTTTTGACTTTCTCCTATGATTCGATCTTGATCATGATATTTTCGATAGTTTGGGAGTAAACATACACAAAAATATGAGGAATTATGTCCAATACACGACCGTATTGTTGACGTAGGGCTTATGAATATTCAATGCGTTTTTTCATCTCTTTAGATATTATTTTGAAGTCGCGATTGTTTCCGTAATATGAATACACGTACTCCATTGAGTACCTATCGTAACTCTAGAACTAATGGATAAAAAACAACTCTCTCATAGCTTTCGAATTATGTCTCAAACAGTTATTCTATTTCGTAACTCTTGAACTAATGGATAAAAAACAACTCTCTCATAGCTTTCAGGATTTTATCTCAAACAGTTATTCTTTTTCTAACAAACGGCACACAATGTTATAATGACCACTTCAATCTACCTTAGACGACAATCTACCTTATAAAAACAAGAACAATGTGTCCGTGTGATGCAAAAATATACCAACACTCTCCAGCAGACCCCATGAAAACCGTCGCGGTGTATAATTTCATCGAGCCTCCACCTTGGATTTGAAGCGGCGAAAAAAAGTGTGTTGTCTTCTTCTTGAATGGCGTTAACGTTCCCTGTGGAACTTTTGCCGTCTCAAAGTATACATTAACTAGCGTCATTTATTAATACCAAGTTTAGATCTCTTAAGCCAAATAACACACCTTGGATGTATTCCGAGGGGCAAGCTCTTGAATCCGCGTGACCACAGTGCAAGTCGAAGGTAATTTCTTTGACGAAAAATCCCCCGGCCAGAACGTGAATTGAACCCGAACACCCAGCATGATAATGTGAGACGCTAACTACTCGGCCACTGGTGCACTAAAAAAAGTGTGTTGTACTCTGGGAAATTTCAAATTCACAATTCACAATACTTCATCACTTTAAAGTTTATTTCCTTTCGAAATGTTGGAAATTGCACGCATTGCGAATGCATTAATTTTAATGTTTCACAGATGTATTCAATTTTCACATCTTTCGAATGGAAGCAACAGATTCGTCCTAGATAGCGTACTGTTTGAAGAAGAGTCTCAAAAAAAAAGTCCGAAACAAAAAAAGTATTATTTTGTATTTTTTTTCAACAAAGACAGAGTTATAATACTTTTTCTCGACCATGTGCGTTGAAGGATTTTTTTTTTCATCAAATATGATTCTCTATCATATCCTGGAAGATTTCGGATATTTGTAATACTTTTAGGTGAGATAGGTGTTTTCTGACTTCAAGGGAAAGAATAAAAAATTGAATTCTTCTTCCATACTAAAAAAGGTAAAAAAATTATGTATAAAAAACAATTAAGAAAATGTTTGTTATATTTTTAATTCAATTATATACCGTGAAAAAAAATGGAGACTGTACATAATCGAGTCCGCCCTGTTATCAGATAAAATACATAAAATATCGGATGCATGGAATTTTGTAGCTCGAAGACTACTTTTCAGTATGCTGCCCTTCGATGTTCAGCGTTCCATAATCATCTATGTATCAAGTTTCGATAGTTAATAACATGCCTAATAAACAATGGCAATACTGCACAATACATGTCGATGGTTGACCCAATTTTTGGTCGCTGTTTTCACCCTTCTGAAGGCTTTCAAGCTCAATAACATTTCTCCTCTAATTGATTAACTAGTGTGAACCTGGAATGATAAGTGGAGGATCATTAAAGAGATGCCTTGCATAAATTATGGAACCATGAATGAAAATAAATGTTCTTGTCCGATTCTAAAACTAATGTTTCCTGTGATTGACAGCAATCAATCATCGGCCCTGCAGAAAGATTTACAATTGATATGCTGACAAATTACCATCAGCATCTACGAGAGCAACCTTCTGATGTAGGATAACAAGAAACAACATTTGCAAAATCGCTGGAAATGTGAAGTAAGTGCATAGTAATTCTCGTTCCGAGAGGCAACTCAATTGCAAACTGGAAATGCGGCAAAAGCAGTTTTGCGCAAGAGTATACATATGAGTAAGCAATTTGAGATGCCACTTTTCCGCCAGCGATTCAAATGATACGCTCCAGGAGCTTGTGAAAGAAGAAGATAAAACACACATACACATACTTCCTCCAGTCCCCTCTAGCACAGAAGCCTACATACGAACAAGATAGGTACGTATAAGGAAGGGAGCAACTTTCACCACCACCCACTTGCCGGGCTGGGCAGAAGTACAAGAACAAGTCCAATAAATGCATTAGGAAAATATGACTTTCAATTAAACTTTTCTCCCCCAAAACCGGATTGAACTGCTGGCCGGGAATGGCCTGGAAATGAAGCCCAGCAGCAGGGCCATGGCCGATGGATGAAACCGGAGATGAAAGCAAACTTGCTCCTGCGAACTGGGGCCCTCTGAGTTATAGCTTCAATTTCTGGAGAGTGTACTGCTCTCGTTGCGAATTCGACGATCAATCGAGTCTTCGACAGGCGCATCATGGGGGGGGGAGGAAGAGAAGGGGGTCGAATGATTAGTGACTCGGGTATAAATAGTGGCAGAAAAGTTATGGTTAAGTTGTTTCGAAACTGGCTATTTTTGCTGAATGATCTGTGTCAGGGCTCGCGTGGGATATCGAAACTGAAGAAGACACTACAAACTCAACGAGGCTTAGCCATGTATTAATTTTGAAAAAAAAAAACATAATACATTTCCACACTGAATCGAATCAAAAATACAGCGAAGCCCTTGTAATGTGACAGTAATTAATCCTATTACATTTTAAACACTATGTTGTACATTGATATGACATAATAAATCAATTGGCTCCGAAAATGAGAAACCATAAAAAATGTGACCGAAAAACAAAATTGTCATTCGTCGAAGCGTAAAATTATTTTTCTTTCGTTTTGTTGAACTCCCTCGTGGGACTAACTTTTGCACAATTCTGCAAACATCCATGAACTTCTAGAGGAATATATTAAGTTTCACAAGTCGGTCACCGAATTTCACCCCCCTTCCCCCTCTCCTCCCAATATTTCACACAAAAGGCCGCCTACAAATCTGCCATTATTATTCATCGCTGTATCTCACCTCGGTTATGGTTGAAAGTGGTCTGACCACTTCTCGAAGTTGTTTTCCTACTTCCCTCTCTTCTGCGGGGGTGACAATACCAGCCGAATCGAGCCGCAGGACTGTTCAGCTGGGAGAAGTGCTTCGAATTCTACAGATCACTTCGTCATCAATTGTTAGCATCGCTAATGATTTGGGTTAATATTTGTGCGGACTCGTGGAACAGATCACGGCGTGTGGGCTCGTATGAGGGCGAATAATTATCAACAGCTGACCATCTCTTCCAGTGATGAGCTAATTTGTTTGTTAGTGTTGAACCGAATATGATGTAGATGGAAACGAGATGGAAAAAAACACTGGTTAAGTCAGTGGTTTTCAACCTTTTTTTTCTCCATTCACCTCGTAACGAAAATTAATCCCAGTACTCCACCCCCCTATCAGTATTTTGTAAGAAAGTCTGTAGCATATCAGTAAAATAATGAAATAATACAAACGGTTTTCAAGTTATATTCGCAACATATTTGATTTTATACTTGTATCTGATTACAAAAAAAGGTATAAAGGGTGTGTCACATCAAATTGCATCACGGAAAAACGCTGTAGAAATTTAATTTTAGGAATTATATCTTCAGCTTTCGCTTATAATCAGACAAGAGTGTATAGATCACGTTGGCCATGCTTCACTGTCAATTTTTCGTAAATTTGGAAAAATGTCGTCGAACGAAAAAGAGCGTCGTGAATTAATCCTGCGCACTCATTTCGAGAATCCGGAGTTGTCACATCGGGACATCGGTAAGATGCTGGGAATCGTCCTGTCCACGGTCAGCAGAGTACTAAAACGATACTTCGAGAACCTAACCATCGACCGGAAGGTGAAGAACGACAAAAATGGATGCTCCGTCAGTGAAAAAGATCACAAGCGCGTAGTTAAGCAGTTTAGACGTGATCCGAGAAGTTCGGTCCGGGATGTCGCCAATAAGCTGAATTTGTCAAGTTCATTTGTCCAGCGGACCAAGCAGCGGGAGGGCCTGCGTACATACAAGGTTCAGAAGGCTCCTAACCGCGACGAAAGGCAAAACATGGTGGGGAAGACGCGAGCCCGGAAGCTGTACACCGAAATGCTGACGAAGCCGCATTGCCTGGTAATGGACGACGAAACCTACGTCAAAGCGGACTTTCGTCAGCTGCCGGGCCTGTTGTTCTTCTCCGCAGAGGACAAATTCAGCGTTCCGGAGGAGATTCGCAAGCAGAAACTATCCAAGTGTGCCAAAAAGTACATGGTGTGGCAAGCGATCTGCTCTTGCGGAAAGCGGAGCGCCCCCTTCGTGATGACCAGCACGGTAAACGGGCAGGTTTACCTTAAGGAGTGCCTACAGAAGCGCTTACTACCACTATTGAAGCAGTACGAGGGCCCGACCATCTTCTGGCCGGATCTCGCTTCGTGCCACTATTCAAACGACGTGTTGGAGTGGTACGAAGCCAACGGGGTCACATTCGTGCCAAAGGAAATGAACCCGCCCAACGCGCCGGAGCTTCGCCCAATAGAGAAATATTGGGCGATTATGAAGCAGGCCCTACGGAAGAACCCAAAAGTTGTCAAATCGGAGGCGGACTTCAAGAGAAAATGGATTTCTGTTCAAAAAAAAAAAAATCAACCTGACGTTGTACAGAACCTTATGGACGGGGTAAAGAGGAAGGTGCGAGCAAACGGGCTTGGGCTCGAAGTATGAATAAAAAGAAAATGCCAAAAGTTGTTTAATAGTTTTTATTTTACTGTCTAAAATTTTCAAAAGGATCGGTCTACTGGGCGAATTTCTACAGCGTTTTTTCCGTGATGCAATTTGATGTGACACACCCTTTATAAAGTCTCTCGAGGCAGTATGGCACCTGCATCTGAATGATTTCTGACAAAATACTAATTCTTGAGAATATTGTCGAAAAGCACCACTCATGTTCACTGTTGTCACATTTGAATCTGTACCAGAAGGGAAAAATCTTTCTCATCTGTACCTTTTCTTCAAAAAATCTGTACCATTGGAATTATTTATTGTAGAGAAAAATCATGAAATCACGTCACTATCTGACACGGAGACGGCCCCAAGCCGCCGAGGTGACGCAATTCGAGTCGAATTCAATGTACATTAACATTTGCTAGCCTCGAATCTCTCATGTTTTTGATGATGCTTATACATAGCCTTTCTAAATTTAGATTGCGTACTATCACTCAAAAAAAAATCAATAAAATCCAGAGAAATTTCACACACGGAAAAAATCTGTACCAATCTATACTTTCTGATGAAAATCTGTAATCTGTACCGAAAATAACGAAAAAATCTGTACCTTTCCAGATAAATCTGTACGTGTGGCAACACTGCTCATGTCATCTTTGATATCCACTCTGTTACGGTGTTTTGTTTCCATCAGCAGTATTATAGGAAATCCAGATTCACAACACACTCGTAACGCTTATTCCGCATATCAGGCTAAAGTCTAGTTTATACGGTGCGAGTAAGCATACGAGTCGATCCAGTCAGCTACTGCAGTGTAGCTACTCACATCGTGTGAACACATTATGACAGTTAGGGTCATGGGTGATCCGGAGTGCGAGCTACTTCAAAGTTTTTTTTTATTTTACTCGCACCCACATCCTTCAAAACGTCAAAAACAGCATTTAGCGCTTCAATTAGGGATGCCAAATTTAAAGAAATGTCTCCATTTTGAAGATATTTAAAAATATGCGAAGCTATGAACAGACTTGAAAATTATGGGAAAAACAAATAAAACCCTCATAGTTTCGGAACGAAATCGTTGTTATTTGTATTGCACGCTTTCTTTTTGATATAGTTTTCTTGAAAATATATAATATAAAATCATTATCAGACACAATTTTCATTCAAAATTCACTCACCATTTGCAAAAAAAGTATTGTTCTAAGAAACAGAATACATACATTATTTCATTCATTATCTTAATATTTGACGCGTATTCATTCCACCTGTAAATCTACTATAATTTTCATTTCAAAAAATTGGTACACGAAGCTGCTGTCAAGGCAAAATAAATAGAAAATTGAAAAATCTTTCAGACTGCCATTTATAGCATCACATACTTCTGGAATTATCTTAGCCATGGATTCTTTCGAGTTTCTAAAAAAATATCGAGAATAATCTGAACGATATTCTAGAAGGTAGGCACATCGATGTGATTTCTAATTTCTCGTTTGCAGGTATAGCATCTCTCATGAGTGTATCTTGGCGTTGTATTTTTGGAGCAATTTAATCCAACAGTGTTTCCACTTGTTCAGGTGTTATTCTCAACACTGCTCTTTTCGCTCGGAGATCATCATCGTAGAGTTCCTTCAATATTGTATTTGTTGCTCCGAGCAACGTAAAAATGGGCTTTAAGAATCGATCATTTGCAGATCGATGAGCTTGTTCTGAATTTGATCCGAAACCTTCGTCACTGTTAGTCGGAAGGGATTTCAAACCATGACCAAATCTTGTTCTTTGATATAAGGAAAATTTCTTTCAAGTTTAACTTGTTTTCAAAAGTCTTGACAAATGCTCAACAACTTCCATTTCTATGGTCTTCTGTACTGTTTCGTCGTCTGTTCCATCATCATTTACTGACGAAAGTCATTTGAACATTATAAATTTGTTCAATTGAACATTACATTTCAGATTCGAAAATGTTTGCCGAGGATCGCAAATTTTAGCGTATCCAAAAAAGTTTTTTGTGGCAATTTTTGGTAATATTTGTCATCTTCAAAGCGAAGTAAATGTGTAATATTTCCTTGCACAATTCCCCCCTTCTAATGACTGAATTGCCCACCGGTTGAAAATCACTGGGTTGAGTGATATTCTAATTCATGGAACCCATCCCTGTAGCGAAAATACGGTAATACGGTGGCACGCAACTGCTGTTACGTTTTTGTTCAGTGAAAATCGTTTCCTACACATGATTTTTTGGGATGGGAGAACATCCAGAAGAAGAAGAGAGACCTTTTTTTCAAATAGATTAGATGATTTTTGAGCTGTGTGAGAGGGTATAATGCTTTGAACGAAAATAGTCTCGTCTTTCAAAAACCAGGTCTCAATTTAACTAATAACGAATAATAAAAATTTATTGTTTTCCACTTTTGAAGTGGAAAAAGTTTTTTGTCATTAACAAAATTCTTTGGGGTACTAATACATTTCTGAGAGTCAAGTTAGGCGTCAATGAAATAATATCATCCTGTAATTCACTGTGAAAACATTTACTATTTCCTGAATGTTATCCCACAGTTGGTTTTTATTTTAGACACAGGATTATACTTTTCTGTCATAAGTTTTCTTTCGAATGAAGATTGGAATCGATCATAACGCAATGGTAATTGAATCGTTTTTTTAAGAAACCACATAAACGTCACTTCCATAAACTTTTTGGCAGTTTTAGAGTCCTTAAGGGTACCCACATCGACTATCAAAATTTCAGAAAATATAGTTCTACGAACCCCCTTGAACTGGGGTTTCAAAAATGTAAGCGTGATGTTCGTCGGACAATAGACTACGAAAGTTGTAACCAAACGTTGGGTTACAATAATGAATTTGGTGGGAAGGCCAACCGTGGGTTTGGACTTTACCGATATTGTACAAAAAAAAAAGTAAAATATTTGTTTGTTATGTATTGTCATATGAGAAATCAGCAGTCGATGTCCACAATTTGTGTTTGAACTTTCTCAGTTTCTCATATGACAAAAAGAGAAATGTAGTGTTGGGTGTCTGTAATTAATTGTAGTAGTAAAAGATGACATATGAGTCCAATTTTTGTAATAAACCAAATAAACAGTTAATCGCAGACCCCGCAGACGGTTGATGTTTCACAATGGATTATTTTTTTGTTAGTTAGTTTTTTGTATTTATTTATTTAATAGTAGGGAAGAAAGATATTTATTTATTTATTTACTTATTTTTATATTTATTTATTTATTTATTTGCTTATTTATTTATTTATTTATTTATTTATTCAATTATTAATTTATACATTCATAGATATTTATTATATTCATATACAATTGCTTATTTTGCTTGTTCAATGATTTTTCATTTATTTATTCATATATGCGGAAAGCAAGTGTTAGGTTTAGTTGTCCAGGTATAGCATGCTACCTTAAATGTTTAGATGATAGTCGTGACACCAACCGAAACCAATATATTTAAGTGTGTTTGTTTGTCGGAGTAACCATCGTGTGTCTCGTCGTCGCAGCGAAAGAGGGATAGGGCGTCGGCATTGGAAACAGGCCTTAATGGAAAAGTACCAGGGAACCTGAATAAGGTCAAAAGCTTGAATAGTTTGAAAGAATTGAAAAAGGCGAGCAAAGAATTTGAAAAGAAAAAAAAAAGGGTTGAGAGGAGAAAATGAGACAGAATGGGGAAGTCTTCGCGAAGATCTGTTCACGGACGGACGCAGTTGTTAATACTGCGAAACTAAACTTAAAGTTATCCCTAAATTAAAGAGGATTTACGTCCTCCGTGTGTGAACTAGCCACGTAAAAAGGCTAGTTCACAGAGAAATTGAACTGTTTCCGGTTCTCGTCAAACGACCCAAGCTGCGTCGAAAGAACCAGCTAAATCAAGTGAAAACTATCAAAGTGGCAGTCATAAAAAGGGGAATCAATGGAACGGCATACAAAAATAGGAAAGGAAATGTTCGAATTTCGCCACTGTCTAACGTCTTTTCGGGTTGGATATTCGTTCGACAGCCCTGGAGCAATAAGCGTATCGTTGTGCTTGCCCTGCCACATAATGTCCGACACAACACAACGCTTGGACACTGTTATTTAGGACGGCATTGGAATGTATGCCTTCATATCTTCAGCTCACTGAACTTCTACGCATACCGTTCGATGATTAGACAAAATGTTGATAACCATTTGCTACAATAACATCGATAGATTCAACAATATGCTTTCAATGTACATGTCAAATCAAAACTGAATGTCTGAAGTTCATCAAATCAAGCAAATTCGAGGTTCGAGAAGTAGGTACACTTGGGAAATACAATAACTTCAAAGGGAAATGTAGAATATAATATGATCGTTTGACAATTTTTCCGTTCCCATATTTTGGAAGTCTACGATAAATGAATGGCATGGCATCATGCCATACGTAAAAGGATAACGGACGGTCAGACCATTGACCTAGCATGGGATTTGTTCAAACACTTTACTTACAATGTAGATATTTTGAACCCAATTTAATCCGGAAATTGTTTCATTCAATCAATAATTTCATCAATTCAAACAAATGATTACTAAGTCAACGTTAGTGCTACGTCAATCTTGCGGTTGTATAATAAATATAACCTACCCATTTTTTAGTGTAAAATCATGGTGGTAGGCATAACTGTTATCCATAGTGATAAGCAAAGATCAAAACTCATACCAAAAACGATCCAAAAGTCGTATCCGAATTTAACTTACCCGAATGTAACATGTGTATGCGACAACTACTCGAATGTAACGTTTGCCTGAAAGTACTATTCACAATTATTTTTAAGCGTTATGAATCATAATTGTCCATTCACTTCTATCCAAAAATACATAAATTGTGTGGGAAAAGCAATAATAGGAAAATGAAGCGTTGCGTACTTTATCTTTAGAAAAGTTATGCTTTTCATTAGTTAGGTATAAAGCTTCACTTTCATATTACATAAATTAATAGTTTTATATAAATTATAGAAACTAAAATCCTATCCATTCTTTGGATCACGTCGCCCTCTATTAGAAGATAGCTGTCCAATTCAAGCGGACGGCTTAAAATTTATAGAATGAGGTATTGGATTTCGTAAAGGAGACATCCTAATATACAGATAACAGCATATTAATTGTGCCTACACGAATTTCTGTCAATTAATCAGCCGTTGGTAGACCTAGGCTTCATTTTGAAATTTGTTAGAAACAAGGATTTGAAAAACAGGTATTTTGAAGCTTTGTCACGTCACAAAAACAGAGCCTTTTTTTAGTTTATCAGATTAACCTAAGTTCAAACATTTTTATACTTGGGTTTCTCTGAGCAAAAAATGAGGGCCAACAACCCACAAAATTTGGTTACGATCGGACCACAAATAGAGGAGTATCAACTGTCTCCAGAAGTTGTTGTCACGTCACACAAAGTGTACGATCCATTCCAGCGTGACGTAACAACATTTTGACTCACTACAAACACTTTTTTTACGTTTCCATGTATAAATCACACCAAATTAAACGATGTTCTAGTAAGATTGAGAAAATTTCCTACAAGAATCAACAATTGGAGAATATTTTATAGTAATATTGGCTTGTTGTCAGTTAAATACTTTTGTGAAGTCACACCATCTGACTTCTTGTTGTTTCCGACTTTTGAATATTATTGTTTTTGTTTTCAGTTCCGTTTCAAAACAAACAAGTAAACTTCTTCAATGTTTTGTCAACAATAGACGAACTTAGATTCAAGAATATAGAATATAATCTTGTTTCGACTTCCGGTATAGTATTGAATGACAAAAAAATATGGAAACCCAAACAATTTGGGTATTGGTTTAAGGTGTCTTACCAGCGGAAGCCGAATATCGTATTCCGATGTCATTTGAATATCGATGATGATGACTTCCGGTATGGCATGAAGTTCCACAATATGATCGTGAATGGTAGTGTTGGCATATATCCATGGAAAGAAGAATGAAAAAAGAGAATAACGTTTGATAGTGTAATATTTGAGGGGTGAGAACTCAACCTTTGAGAGACGCGTGTAAAGTTAGACAAAGGAAGTGCACACACAAACATCAACGGTCAACGATCAAAGTCAATGTCAAAGTCAAAGTCATATTCAACACGCAAACATAAACGCCTTTGCACACATGCCCACGGATGCATACGAAGAGTTTATCAAAAGTGTCTGAGAGCAAATCAGATGCGTTTCCCCGGTAGTGAGCGCCACTCAATGAACCAGGCTTGTGCGAGACATTGATGACAAGCGTCAGAGTGAACGTAGAAACAATCACGGTGTTAAAAACTGGGGGTCGGTTTAGGACCACCCCGACTTCTTTCAAATAACGGAATGCCGTGTACTACAGGTAACAGGTAGATTCTATTTATAGAGCTTATTTTGATGACCATACCATAAGCGAATAAAATTACCTTATTTTGTATTGTTTCGCAATCTAAAAAAACATTAAACTCATTTTGAATACAGGACAATAATATTTCTTCTCTGTTTTTGGAGTAATGAAGACGCATAATGGCGCTAAAACGCTAGAATAAAGAAAGCCAGAAAAAAATCACCATATTATCAAATTAACCGCGTTATGACATCTTCCATTTGACACTAATGAAAATTCGGTAGGATGTACCGTTCCTGAGATACAAAGGAGGGTAGGTTCAGGACCACCGGGTGCGTGAGGACCACCTTCCCCTAAAGGGTGGAATTTTTGAAGGGGAAGGGAAGATCTCAGAGGAAAGTAAGAAGTATTCATAGGAATAAAAAAAACATAAAAAATAGTATATCGCTTGCTACAATGAGGTGAAATTCTTATTTAATACAACTTATTGATTGTGCGACATGACAACGCTTCGTGGAGACTGTTTATTTGCACAGAGCGCGTTGTCACGTCACAAAATGCATGCCGTCAAAATGTATGTTCTTGCGAGTTTTTGAACTGAAAATACAACTTTAATGTTCAGTCGGAACCCGCAAAAAGACAGGTGTTGTCACGTCACAAAAGTATTGGGCTGGCATCAAGCGGATTCAACTGTAAAATATTCTCCAACTGAAGATTCTTGTAGGAAATTTTCTCAATTTTGCTTTAATATCGTTTACTATTTGGAAATCGTGTGATTTATACATGAACACGAGAGAAAAACTTTTTTTTAGTGAGTCAAAACGTTGTCACGTCACGCTGGAATGGGTCATTTATTCGCATATGGCTGAGTGTGTGTGTGTGTGTGTAAAATGTTAAAAAATACCGCTAGGAGTACAATGAATACTTAGTGCAATGCGTGCATGAAGAAACAAATGGCGACATGTGACCACTTCGTGTATTGTTCTCGCAAAGGCAACAGACAATCGCTGCTTCTAGAACTGCCTTTATAAAGTGAGTTAACGATTTAATCTTTGCAGGCCCATCGGAACTAATTTAATAAAGAGTGATTTCCGAAATTTCGTTGCAACAATGTCCAAAATGATAAACAAGCAAATTCAATAAAACGCGTAGTCCTACGTCCTAAGCGGTCGTGTCTTGGATATAAACCCCTACAGTTTTTCTGATTATTACAGCCCAAAGTACAAATTCATGTAAAATGCACTTGAAAAATAAATTTGATTGACTCTGTATGATCTATATTGAGATGAACAGTTTTCCTCTTGCGTTCAAGTTTCAGAAGAATGAAGTGTTCGGCACCCTAATTGTGTTCACTTTTTTGTTAGTATTGCGGATAATAGATGAACTTCCATAGAGCTCCTCTAAAATCCAAGAATAATAGACATTAGAATACTAATTCTGATATAATATGCAATCAAAGAAAAAATGAAACATTTAATTTTGTGACATGTTCTGTTTTTTTTGTTTCAAATGATGAATGTGAATGCGAAAAATATTTTTTGCAAATATGAAATTAGTTTCTGTATATCCTCTTTCAACGTTATTTGTTGACAAATTGAATTTTGTATCATTTGACTCACCGAGTGGTATGCCTGATATGTGAACTTCCTATATTCCTGATTACTAAGGGGCAGGGGGGGGGTCGGTTGTGTAAAGCAAATGTCCACGCTTGTCCATGATGAGGGGGTATAGAATAAGTCCACGTGGACACGTCCAATAAATATTTTCTAAAAATATACTCAAAAAGGAATCAGTTCTGCAGATATCTACGTGGAAATCACGTTCACATCTGTATGCAAAAATGAATGATGTTCTACATTTTCAAGAATATTTAAATTTTCTATCCACCCTAAATACGTATTCATTTATAAAGGGGTTTAGCTATCCGGTCGAACATCCACTTTTTTCCATATAATTGAACTTCTTATTTAAATTCTTAAAGTAATTCAGAAAACAGACAATTAGAGAGCTTAGATTTTTGATTTTTAGTGATTTTGGAAACTGATATGCATTTTTTTTTATTTTTCTACATAAATAACATAGATAGGCTACAGAAAACCAATCTTTCGCATGAGTGGCTTCCAACTTCGAGCAAAGTTAATTTCTGAGCTACCTTCAATTAGCGCATAAACTGAATCTATGTTGAATCCAAGCCCTGGACTACGTGAGGGAAAATCAGTTTCTAATAAAGACATCAAAAATTAATAGGTGTAGCTTTTGAACTAATTTTTCATGTATCATGTTTAAGTTTGCATGTGGGATTTTTGAAATCACTTACAGTCAAGTAGGTGAATCGTTTTTCTTATGAGAGCGTTTTGTATTCAAGGATTCTCTTAACTACAGCCCCAGAGAAATTTTGTTATATTTTATCACTTTTAGTATACCAGATGGGCAAGTTGAAATTGACCGGTTCATGCTATAGATGTTTCAAGCAGGGTGGTATGCCTTCCTTCTATTTTATATGTATGACTAGCTGACCCGGCGAACGTTGTTCTGCCATATAAATTGTTCCTAACGAATATGTTGGGTGTTAAATAAAACATAACTGATGTATTAAGTAAGTGTGTTTGAATGTTTTAACGATCTATTAAATTAATCGAATGTGATCGATAAAGAAGAACGAATGAAACGATTTGAACGGATGTTTATATGTTTAATGTATCAATTAACTCAGCAAATATTATCGAAAAATTGCATTTCTGTCCGTGATAACCTTAGGTGATGGCAGTCCGTAGAATTTCGTGTGTGGAGGAGTTGGAGGAGATCAGTGCGTGGAAGAATGGTTCTAATGAGATTGCTGGGTGAATATTCTCCCGCCGGATTGGGTGGGTGATCTCATCGATGAAGAAAACCTAAATGATGATTCTATTCAACAGGATAATAACCTCCCAACCCTCTAGCCATTAATTTTTCGCAGCGTATTTGTACTTTGCAGATTTTGAGAAATGTTCGATTTTTCGGGAAATGGATAATCGGAAATAAATACTTGTTGAGCATTAACATTTTTCCACGGACAACAATCTAAATGAAAGCAATAGCAAAAGTCGGCCGGTAATAAATTAAAACTACATGAAAGAAGAAAGGTCACATCCACCATGATCTGAATTGATCCACCATAGGTGGATCAATTCAGGTTTATACTTGGAAGCTTTCATTCCTCTGTGCTTGTTAGTTCCAAAATGTAAAATTAATGCATTTATTAATGCCGTATATTAGCTTACTAAAGTGACCTTCTGTTCACAGTATGTTTGTAATTGCAAGAAAAAGTGCAGGCTTCGGCCAATACTCGATTTCCCGCAAAATGGAAGTTGGGAAAAAAATAATTCTTGAACATTGGGGTTCACATTCTGTCTCGTTGATGGAAAATACGCCCTTGTCATTTTCAAGATGAACGGCTAAATTTATAGCTGCTGGGTCATGTTCATGAATTGGGAAACCAAAAATACGCCAGGCAACTTCAATGGAGCTGATACAGAGCTAATTTTAGTTTGAAATTTTTGTTTTAAAAGCGTTTTTTCCACCCTGATATCCATTTTGCATATTTGCTCCACAGAAATGGAACACAGAGCTCAATGTTGTCTATGTCGAATTGCATCGCAAGGTTGACACATTTGCATAACTTGATTGGACTTGAGTCGAACGGATTTCAGAATGCAAAATTGCAATCCGTACGGATAGCAATTGACTCTGACGCTGTTACGGCGTTGCTCACGATAGCGTTTTTCAAGTGAATGTATTCTTCATCAAGCCACTTATGTTGATTAGATCGTAGGAATCGCAGTCGTTCACTCTCTACCTTCGCTTACATGTCGATCATGATTTGTTGGTACAGCTCACAACATCATATAATGACATCATACGCTATACTTAAAGTCCATCGAGCGCACTCTTTTATTTTATTCGTCTGATATAGCTATTCATAAATATTATTTCAAAATGAGTAATGATGTTCATAATGATTGGAGTACCTGTAGCAGTAACATGTTGTCTAGTGTTTCTTGTTCATCTTGTTCTTTCAAGACGGTCGGGCATTTTTCGTCAAAGATCTTTCTTCTGACTTGCATTGTGGTCACATACATTCTAGAGCTTGCCACTCAGAATAAATTCAAGGCTTGTTGTTTGGTAGAGGAATCACAACTAAGTACTACTAAAAATGATGCAAGTAATACTACGATTAGAATGCGACCGTTGAGAACGTTAGTGCTATTGAAGAGGAACATGGAGAAAGTCGTATGAAAGATGTGCGTTCACGATGGATTCAAGATTATTGTTTTTTCTTCGAATCACAATTTCTCGCGTCATTGTGCAGACACCTTCTATGATTTTAGTAACGCTTGCGCACTGAATTTAGACACGTGCTCTCCAGCAGATGTTTTATCAGAATTGGTGACAATAACGTGATTGCCATTTTGTAAACCGAGCAAGTGTGATTTGAAGTATTTCAATAATTCGTTGTGCTTATTCAAAAATATTTCCGGCTCGTGGGCGATATGCCTGGCTTTAGACGAAGTGAAGTTACTTGCGAATGTGTGGATGAAAGTTCGATCTAGCGCTATCTGTTATTTAACAACATAAATGAATTCGTTCTGTTTGAAAAACGACCAACGGTTAAATTTTTTGAATATTGTTTATACAAAACTACTAAAATCGCGATTAAAAATAGGGTACGGGGTTTATATTTCTGGTTATATGTATTGTTTGAAGCAATATTTAAGAAAAGAAAAAATTCTGCATAGAGGCACTCTAATCGGTATTAAATATTTAGTAATCGGTATCCTAGCGGTATCGTATATAGTTTACAACCTATTCTCATGCTTACCAAGTTTTTTGTGCATAATTTCATCAAAATCGGTCGAGCCGTTTCGGAGGAGTTCGGTAACAAACACCGTGACACGAGATTTTTATATATTATATAATAATATATAGATTTCCTCATCCAAAATTTAGGGCTCAGTTGCAATGAAAAATAGAATATTTAGAATACGAGTTGCAATGTACGTTAGACATGATTAACTTGATGGGATGTGGATTTTTCAGATAATCGGAGAAGGACTTAAATATGATCAGAACCGTCGCCATGCACCATGATTTGGCAGTGATATGTGTGCAATACCATAATCTTTTGTTGTAAACTCAAAATCCACAGTTTGAATACCCATATTAATCAAGCATTTTACTCTATAACTTCGTACGAGTTGTATGCAACTAGAAGAAAACTCCTCCCTGCTTTTACTGCTAAAATAAAACTAGTGAAATTTATTTTTTATGAAAATATTTTTCTACGAGTTTTCGAGCATTTTGGCACAACTTCAAAATATTTTTTTCTTTGATGATATGTTCTAGTTGTTGCTTCAATATTTGAGAGGTTCTCTTGTATTAAAAGTTTCGTGAATGAATTGGCCTCAATTCGTTGATTAATTTGTCTTTTTCTTTAACAAAATAGAATGCTTTCGAAAATTTTTGTTCGAATGGATGAGCTTTATTTAAAACACCATTCAATAGTCCGTAAATATATAAATAGTCGTGCCCCGGAAATTTTCTGGAGGCGCTGGTTATTTTTGACAAATAAATTTCTTCAATTGTTATCTCATGCATAATGAAGATTTTGAGGAATTTTATTTCGGGTCTAAGTTTTTTAATTTTTGATGGAATGATCAAATTATTACATAAATCAATCAATAAATTATTGTACGCATTTGAAAGCTAACAGCACTAAATTCAGTTGTTTGCATGAAATTCCTTGAAAATATTGGTTTAGCATTGATTCTCTATCTGAGTACAAATTTTTGCTTTAGTACATTCAACCACCGTGATATCAACTGCCATAATTGTCCGCGGCCAGCGATTCTACTTTTGCCCAAACTCAAGAATATTTCGGTCGGGGAGGTGTAATCAACGATACAGGCCTCGAATATTGCGAATATTACGTTAGTGAGTCCACCGAGTTGAGAGCTGTTTGGCGTAAATTTTGCCTTAAAAGCACTTATCTAGACACGCAGTTCCTAATGGTCGCTATGGGAATATATGGGAACAGTCTGAATGCGCTGGTGAATTCTTTGTTAACGGAAATATAGAACGGTACGCGTCCACTGGAAATAATCTGAGCGATGAAGGTTCTGAATTGCGTTGACGACAACCGTTAAGCTGAGATAATGTAGCTGGACAGGGACGCAGTTTAAGCCTTTTGAACACATGCCATCTCAATTTTTTGAGAATTTAATTTGTTTATCTGTTTTTATTAATAAAATACCATAAAATATAAATTAAAACAATTTTTGATTGGACGCATTTCCATATTTCTATGCAAGAATGTCCACGTGGACAACAGGGGGAGGAGTGTGGTCAATGTCCACAATGTCCAATGAGGTTTTCTGTCCACGTGGTATGTGGATAGCCCCTAATACAATCAAAGTTTGACACAACCAAAATACGTGAATCTTCCCACCTTCTATCCTCCATCTGGTTGATGCAGTACTCACACGGAATTTCATTGCATTTATTTGTTATCTTACTTATCAGGGAAATTCAATTGTTACTGCATAAAGCGAATAATCGATTTTACCTCTCAAGTAATTGTTTCATCAACGATGCTGAAGTTTTAAAAACAACCATTGACCCCACAGTAACACTTATCGTGAAAGTTAACCATCAGCATTTACGGAGAATGCTGCTCGTTAGTGTCCGCCTATTCCGTGCCCTTACCCTCACCACCTACGAAATAAATAACAAACCTTCCCCACTTCCGCGGTGTCACACATTGTAACACTTCAACTCGAATGACAAAAATACTGTCGGGAGTGCAAATTGCACTCTCCGCTTTTCGGTGATTGACTATGAGAACGCTAAATTTAACCGAACCGGAGTAGCAATTTGGTGGCTCCAAACAGAGTTGGTAAATCAGTGTGGCAGTGGAAATTCAGAACCGAAACCGGGTTGAACGAGATGTACAAATAAAGGGTGGCCCAACCGCGGGACGTGACCATTACCCATAAACTCGCTGGAGCGTTTGCGGACTTGGCGGTTTGTGCGCGATATTCGAGTTGCTGTCGGAATTCTGAACACCGGTTAGTTGCCCCATTAGTGTGTAGCGAACTGGACTCCGATGACACGATTTTACAAGAGGGGGGACACTTCTCGATATGCCGGCCATTACATGATACTGGGCGCAGCAGCAGTTGCTGCAGTGTTTGCGTTTCTGTAGAAAACCTTCGGTGGTAAATATTTGGCACTGCGACTGAGCACCACATCCGCTTTATTGGCTTAGTTTGTCGGGGCCCGAGCTTGGGCAACGGGCTCATTGCAAGTCTGTGTTTGGGGAGATTATCCGCAGAATTTAGAGCATACGGGAGAGGTTACAACGTTCGAAAGTTTCTCGGTGAAAGCGATTTCGGAGTTTCCGAATTTTAATACAGGAAATTTATTGCCGAGCTTGTTCGGCTGTTTATTTTGCGTAGATTAATTTGAAATTGAATTCATTCGAAGGGGGAAAGAAGCCGAGCAAAAAAAATCCATCTCAGTCCTAAAGTAAGTGGTGAAACTTGTGTCTTGCACTCTGTACCGAGTGCCGTACCGAGAAACGTCTGCTTCGTGGCCCCACTATTTCTGACATATATTGAACTCGCGACCGGGACAACTTTTACTCCACACGATCCAGTTTTTATTCGCTTTATCGTTTTTATATCGGCGAGTTTTTTTTCTCGTCGCAATATTCCGCTCTCCCCATCGACGAGGTGACTGGAGTCAATATCCAAGTTTCGCAAACTCCCGAGCCCGGTCGCGTACTTTTTTTGTTGCCGGTTTGATAGATTCCAGTCCGCGAGAAAGAAAAATCGCTGTCGGAGAAGAAACCTTTTCTGCAGTTGTGGCGCGAGGTGCAGTACAGCTGCAATAAATAAATTGAAAGAAAGCTCTTTCTCCTGCTCCTGCCTCCAGCTCGCATCTCTCGCGGAGGACCCTAGCTTGGAAGCTGGTTTCCTTCGCGTGTCGGGGACACTGTGGAAAGTAGTGATGCAGGTACTGTTTCAGACATTCTTCGAGCTTTTTCACAGTGCTCCCCCCGGTAGAAGGCCTCAATGGGCTTCGAAGTACAGTCCCGAGCTTTGCTAAGAAAGAGGTGGCCTTATGAGCCTTATGCAACTGACGTGGCTCGGAGCTGGGTACGCGGGGGATCAAGCAGAGGTTTGGCCTCCGAGATCTCCATATCGTGACTGGAATGGGTGGGTGCAACCGTTCGGGGAAAAAAGGCGCACAAGATAAGGCAACCAGTCGCGGGATAAGTGAAAGAAAATTGTGAGTAGATTGAGAAAAGTTGTACCGGCAACTAGAGAGAGAGAGAGAAAGAGATCGAAGCAACTTCAATTTCTAGGAATGTGGCACAGATTACGGTTCCGCGCGAGATCCCCTCCGTGTGCCTATTTTCTAGAAATTGTTCTGTGGATGTTGATATTCAGATCGCAACCGGAATGGCCCCCTCACGAGCAACGCGTACGCATATGGGCACGTGATTGGCGTGATTCACGCTGACCATGGCTCGAAATGAAATTGCTGCCTAACCAACCGTCGGCGGATGCTAATAAAATTTGCACTCATTCGCGAATTGGTAAAATACCAAATCGAAGCAAAGCATATTTCATCCTCCACTGCAATCCGGTCACCAATCCATATAAAACGAAATCATCCAGTTCGAAGTTTTCGCTACGGTGGTGGAGGGAACCCGGAATTGTTATCGAACACACGGAATCGAAGTATTTTTATGATCGATTGTGTTGGATAGCTAGTGAGCGGCGGGGAGCGAAGGAAGTAGGGTGCCACCGATTCAATAAACAATTCGGAACATGAAATTGAAAAAGTTTTCACTTTGCAACCAACTATGGGAACGGCTCCCCAACTCGGGGGTGACCATATAGCGTCTATCGTGGATACCGGGAGCTGCTGATTTCTGCTGCGATGTGGAATGGCGCAAAATTCTATCCGGCGGAAGTATTTCTCTTGGAACAAAGGGGATATTGCGTATTTCTATCCAATAATTGTTTTAAACTGGTTCAAATGGTTGGAAGTTTGTGTTTGTGAGCAGTGTGTTGTGTGCATTTGCTAACGATCGGCTGCCGAACTTGAATCCTGGGATCTTCGAGCTTTTGTATCAAACTTTCACCTTAGTTAGTCTATGCAATGAGTGAGTCGTTTAATTCTTTTGCGGTCATATTAAATTTCTATATAGGTGTCGTACTGGTCGGAATTAATTTCCGCTGAACGAGTATAAATCACTGTAAGATTATGAAAACTAAATAAGTTCTGTTTATTTCTTGTCAATTTTAAATATGTATTTACTGAACAATGTGTTTTCATATAACAAATATATTTTATAATTCTGCTTCGTGTATCACACGAGAATAAACTAAAGTCTCTCGAATAAAGGCAATGAACCTACAAGACATTCCACCCCTATTTATATCGTAACTTAAAACTTAAAATAAAATTTGGATTACTAACGTAGACGGTGTCGCTTCGTTTCGTGACTATCTTTGCTAAAACTGGGTACTGTTATCCATTATTCATAGACGCACCATATACTTGAAAGACATTCATCAGGGTTGCATTCACCAGAATGTATCATTCATTGGATTGAAACATTTGCCCGAAATTTACCAGGATTCTCTGATTACTTGAACAATATGCTAGCTTTGTATTTTATATTTTCATAGGGAGTTGGAGCATTTGTTCAGAATAATAAAATGTGAAAAAATTTCACTTTTATAGCATACAAATGATTGACTTTTGACTTCGACTATGAACATCACGAAATCATTTAAATCAGGCAACCCAGAAACGTACAAAAAAAAATTTGAGCGTTCATCGTGAATCCATAGAATGAGATACAAAGTTCCGTTCGATGAAATGTGGCCACTCGTATATTCATCATCTGGTATGTTCAAGATTGAATTAGTTGAAACATTAGTGGGAGAGTTTTTGAGCGACTAATAACCTATCATGATTTTTTTTGTACTCCTCGTAGTTATGTGCTCTCCAATTGGCAACACAATTGGAGTGAAGATAATATGGGTCGCTGGTTACATACAATTATTCCCAAGGTATCGACAAACGCATGGTTCAAGAGATTCATTCGCTTGATGTCCCGCCTCATGTCTAATCATTCCTTGTTAGAAGCACATCTGTATCGCATTGGGATCGTTGATAGTAATATTTGCGTTTGTGGTGATGATTATCATGACATCGAGCATGTGTTCTGGTCCTGTAGAAACTTTCATTCTGCCAGGGCTCACCCATCACTCAGGGCACTAGGCAGGCAATCTGACTTACCGGTTAGAGACATCTTAGCTAGTCGCGATCTCAACTTTATGCTTTCTCTTTACCAATTTCTCAAAAGAAATGATATCTCTGTTTGATTCCTTTCCTCTTCATCAAACCAAACTACCCCACTCGCTCCATCCTAGTCCTAAATCCTAATACTGTCCAATTAATCTAGTGTTAGATTTAGTTATTATTAAATTGTTAGTCTTAATTATATAGAAAATAAGTGATATTTTAAGGTGAAAATTGACTCTGTAAACGTTAGATAATAAGTAATTAAGTCTGATTAATTAATAAACGTTTCTGGAAAAAAAATTGTGGGAGTTTTCTATGGTCAATTAGGAAAGGCTGTTTCAGCAATCAACTGAAACAGCTTCTTCAGTAGACTGGAGTGACTTATTCTTTCACACTTCCAATTGGTCGGTGTTAAGTCAGACCGAACCATGTTACATTTTTATGATTTCGGAACTTGAAGTTCAGTGCTCTGCAATTTTCAAAGCATTTAATTTTTTCGTTCAATTTTGTTCTCAGAAATGTTAGCTACTCTCTTTCAAGACTTTGACGTATGATAATTGTAAAACATATCAAGTATCAAGCCAAAAAAGGTAGTTTTTTGATTGTCTATACGTACTAGGTCCACTCTGAATGAACCTGAACTGACTGAAATGCAGCATTTTTTAGGATTTGGTTCACTGTAAGTGAACAATTTCGAAATATTTCTCAGTCAATTAACAGTTGTGAGTCAAAGTGAATTAGAGCGGGAAGGGGTGTGAGGTGGGAACTGTATAAACATTTGATTGCGTTCAGCATAATAGTCTCTTCCATACAAATGAAACACAAATTTCTGCGTTACTCGAGAATTAATCAAGCAAATGAAACGAAATATTGCATGTGCATATTTTAGGGTGCAATAAATGATTCTATGGTGGTTAGAGACTCCTCCCCCCTCTCTTAGGGGGGGCTGCCATACAAATGAAACACAAATTTCTGCATTACTCGAGAACTCGAGACGGAGAAACATGTTATTTGCAAGTGGATGACAAATCTTGCACGTGAATTGTGTCTGAAAATAATCTGATATTATAATGTCGAGTTTTGGTAGAAGTACCGACATTTTATAGTAAAAATAATTTTAAAGGGTCTACCCTTTGAAAAAAGGGAGATCAATCAATGAACAGTTCTGCGAATGGACCCATGAACGTGCGCTTAGTAAGAAGACGTGGATGTGATAACGAAAAATGAATTGTGGGTGGGACGAAGTTTGCCGGGTCAGCTAGTATTTTAATAAAAAACAGTCGCTCCCAATGCGGTGCTCCATTTATAACAGCATTTTGTTTTAGATCTACAAATCATGTACTTAGAAGCTCTGTTTAAACGTCTCGTCAAATATTTAACATAACGATTGTTACTAAATAGTTGAAACTAATCAATTTAATTGTTGATTACAAGGATTTCCCAATAGTGTCTTTTACCTTCAGGAATCAAGGGCCAAACATTTTGACGATGTTCACTTACCTCACCTGCTCAATTTCTTTTTCGGATGAATTGAAGCTGGGTGTTGATCGAAGGGTAAATGGCGGATTTGATGAACAGCTGCACTTTTTTGAATTCTCCATCGAAGCGCTAACAAAACTCGAAACATCCTCGCGTAAACTGTATTTGGTTTAAATCGGATACTTTCGAATGGCATTATCTTTAACATGGATGAAGACATGCATTTTGGATTGGAAAAAGCGGTGCTGTCCATAATCGTTACAACCTGTTGTTTTTTTCTGTCGAAGATGATGTTCGCCGTTCACCTTCTCCCACAATGTAACAAGTAACATTCTCCCATGCACCTTGGGCGTTCCAGCTAGCAACCAGTCGGAGGCGGTGGCGAGGGCGTTTGCACGGCTAGAGACAAATGGACTGCCAAAATCTAAAACCTCTATGATTCAACTCTCTCTAAAACATTATTCACGATTCAACATGTCTTACTTAGCAGCTTGTCGGCATTGAAGGCGAGGGCATCTGAATGGCCTTTATCAATGTCGGAAGATGAGAGTTTAGGTTTAGTTCTTCAAATAGGCATTTTTCAAGGCTAGAGGCGAATGAACTGATAAAGATTAAAGCCCCTATAATCAAAACAACATCATCATCATCACCAAAACATCCACGGCGAATCAAAATTTGCTTTGTACAAAAGTACAATGTTCAAATGTTTATGTGCAACCTCAATAAAACCAAACAAGAAGCCTTGTTTTGTTTTATTGAATAAGATAAAATGAAGTGAGAAGGATTCGAAAGAGTTTGAAGGAATAATATAAAAATTTATCCGAATCCAACGAAAATAAGAACCAGTAATACAAACGCTAGTGCATTAGCATTGGCCTCTTTTTAAAATAAAATTTGTCTTTGAGGCAGAAATTTTGAAAAATGAATGTATCCGACATCTTTGAAAAAAAACTATGGATGGGTTATACCTATGATATAACCGCAAGGTTGACGTAGGACTGCCGTTGGCTTAGTAATCATTTGTGTTTTTTCAATTAGCAATAATGGTTATCGCAGCAAATAATTATCAACATTTTGCCTAATCATCAAACGCATAGAAATTGCATCCGCTTTTGTAGACCGTGTTAGCAAAACGATTTCCGGAGTGTAAAAATGCATGTGAGTATAAAAGTACTGCCAAGATCTGCAATGGCGATTTTCCCTACTTTTTGGTTTCGGAATTTGTGTTGGGAAAACACATTCCGGTTTGCAAAAATGTAAGCGAGTACAATATTACTCACAGCTTGCATCTCATTCGCAATGCCAATTTCCCACGCTCCATGGTTTTGAAATCTGTGTTATGGAAACATTCCAATTTGTAAAAACGCAAACGAATACAAAAGTACTCGTTGATTGCGTCTAATTTGCAATGCCAGTTTCCCTAGGCTCCATGGTTTTGAAGTCTGTGTTAGGGAAACATTCCGATTTGCAAAAACGCAAACGAGTACAAAAGTTCCCGCTGCTTGCATCTAATTTGCAAAAGCAGTTTCCTCTGGTACCTCAGTCGTTGCGCAATCATAATTGATTGGATTTCCGAGCGACACTCGCTTTTATACTGATTGGTGTGATTTCGCTGGCCTGTTTTGAAAGCAATTTTAAGGCTATTGAAACAAGTTTATGGGTCAAAAAGTAACAAGCATAGAACTCGTAGACATTTTATCTTTCAAATGAAGTGTATATCATACCATTTCGTTCAGTTGTTTTGGAGCTATTAACGCTCAAAATCTCGTTCTCCGGCGTAACGCTTTTGTTTTCGAAACTTTGAACTTACACCCCAGTATAGAAATGAAAGACGTAGTCCTACGTCAATAAGATTGAGTTGAGAAAGACGGACAATTGTCGAAAAAGATGGACACTAACTGGAAATTCAAGTTTATGTACTCGATAAATTTTTGAGGTCTTCAAATATGCCATGAAAATGATCTAACAAAACGGCTAGACTAAAATCAATTGTAATTTTTCTCATTTTTTCATGTCTAAAATAGCTCAAGGCAAATTCGGATTACGTTTTAAAAACCGCTCTGCTGATTCGTCCATGATATGTGGTTGCACTTGCAAACGGAGTTAGTGGGCATCTGTTAATAAAAGAAGGAGGAGATAATCAAATTGTTTTCAAAACAAAATGTTTGTTTTCAGTCGGTGGAGTGTCCGTCTTACCCGACTCGATAAACTGGGAGAGAAGTGATCGTTAAACATTCACGTAACGAAAAATACCCAAAGAAAAAATTACTCGATGACAAAGAGCTTTACTTTCTGCAGACGAAAATTTAAATCGAGCTGCTCTTTGTAGATTACTTTTTTGTTTTTATCTACAATTTTGATAGAAAGCTAGCTAGTATGTGTCTAAGGCATTAATACAATGTATTGCAAGTTTGTACATCATTAAAAAAATTTAAAATAAAAAGTAATTTATCAATTATACAGGGGTGTCCGTCTTTTCTACCCTGTCCGTCTTTCTCAACTTTCCCCTACATTCGACAAAAAAAATAAAGGGACAGAGTGCGAAGTCGAAAATTTTAGGTGATTTTTTAAATGCTGTAAATTCGTGGAAAATCAACGCATGAAGATGGAAAACTATTTTGAAGCTGCAAACTTTATGTTTTGAAATAATTTACGAGCACATTTTCATCGGGGCGTATATAAATATAGAGGACAAAAGTTACTGGAAGAAATTAAAAATCTATTTTCGAAATTATTTATAGATGATGCAATTTTCTGCTAACAAAGTCAATAGCAAATACAAGGTTAATTGTTCAGCTTTCATTTGATTCCTGGAACGTTTCTGTAGGTCCTTTCCATAAAGAAATATTTTTGTTTGAATGAAAAATTACTCCTTCGTATTTAAAATAATGATCGCACTGCAAACCGAAAGGTAGTTTTGAAAACTCCAATAAATTCTGTACAAGGCTAATTTTTTGTTTGGAATTTTTTTTTGAATTTTTAACATCGATTTGAAAAAGTGTTGAAACACGTGTTTCATAGTGTTTTAGAAAGTCTTCTGTAATTTTGTAAACATTGCAATAAATTCTTATGTTACAAGGTAAATTTTAGCCTAGTTTATCCCCTAAACTTCTGCGGACGTTTCATATAAATACGTTAAGCCGTTTTTCTAGTCGATCGATCAAAGTTTGGGGTAAATTAGAGGAACACTTCATCGGAAAACTGTACCAAAACTACAAAATGCTATGCGTACCTTCGAAGTGAAAGATCCGTATCTTCCGTATTCATGAGTTCTTGGGTGTGGAGTGTATGTATATGTGGGAATCAGGGTTGCCAACTAAAATTTTAAAAAATCATAAAGAACGGATATAGAAATCAGGAGAAATCAGGATAATTAATAACCGGAAAGTTCGTGCTGATTTTTGGGAAAACCCAAATTTATATGCACAGTTTTATTCCACAATCATTCGCCATCTTTCACGTGGCAATTTTTTCATCATAATGGATGACTGCTTTTTCGTCGAAAACTGTTCAAGGTTTTTTATGCTGTCCATAGGGTCGAGGTTTTTTTCTCTTGAGATAACTTTGTAGTGGCTCGGTTTTTGAGTAATGTATACTTATGTTTTATACATATAAAATCTGCCAAAGATAGTGTTGCGTAATCTTTTTTTCTCTCACTTTTTACTTCAAGGTTGATATCTTCACAGACAAGTTGTCATCCTTGAAGTTAGAAGTGAGGGAAAAAATATCTCGGAACACTATCCTAATTATGTTATTATGAAGAAAACATAATTGATGAATGATATTTTACTTTTCCGTATCGAATATATATTCGACTTGATAGGAACTGGTTTTTTTCAGGAAAATATGAAGAATGTTGAACAAAAAACTGTACAAATGGTAAAGTAAGAATCAGGACAACATTCTAAAAATATCAAATAATAATTTAAATTTGAAAAACAACGAATTGAAACTACTTTCGGGCATCTTTCCTTCGCGCCTACTTCCTATTCGAAACCTATTCCGAAGATAATCAACAAAGAGTAAGCATTATACAAGCGCGGATCGAATAGCTTTTTTTCATGGAAGCTATTATGATAGTTCTATTTTCCAACAAGGAAAATTTTGACAACAATCCCACTGTATTTATTACGAATAATTTTTATTCCAATGAAGTAAAAAGAACAAAAATCAGGAAAAATCAGGATCATTTCAGTAAAATCTGGCAAAATCGAGTGTTAGTCAGGATATCAGAGAGTGTGCCAAAAACTCTGGGAAATCCAGATAGATCAGGAAGACTGGCATCTCTGGTTACCACATTTAATTCAGTAAAATTTGTATCAAAACACTAACAAAAAATGAAAAGAAAAAAAAATCATTAAACGGTTTTCTTATAAAGCTTGTTTTTCAACCCTTTACAATGAAAACAAATTTACGCGAATTTTTGTGAACATTTTTCGCCCACCAATCAGAACGAAGCGCGGGATCACTAGCGAAAGAGCGAAAAGAGATTGGACATCCCAATACGAATTCGCGTTGCTTTGACAGTGGCCTCTGCCCACATCAGAAAGACAATCAAGATGGGTGCAACAATAAGACAAAAAAACTTTTTAAGTTGAATGGTTTAATTGTGATTAAACATAATAATGTACTAAAAGCTAGAAAATAATTAGGCAAGTAGCAATTAGCAGTTATCACACCTCTCCTTCATTAGTCTAGGGCATTGGTAAGACTAAAATAAAATCTAAAATTCTAAAATCGGTGTTCTATGGTTCTGACATAATATGTAGTCCGCCATTTTGTAGTGGCAGCCATCTTGGATTTGCATTTTTCATAAATAACCGTATTCTACTAGTCAAGCCTTTTCATTTGATATCCATATTAATGAAGTGTTGAGTAAATATGTGACCGCCATTTTGTAGCGGCTGTCATCTTGAATTTTCAAGATCATGAAATACGCAGTTTGCTAATGACTACAGAGATAAAGGTGTGTTCCAAATTTCAGATCAATCGATCAACATGAAGGGAATCAAACTTCTATTAATGTGGGTCAGCGCTACAGACAAACATGTTACAAACATACAAACATACAAACATACAAACATACAAACATACAAACATACAAACATACAAACATACAAACATACAAACATACAAACATACAAACATACAAACATACAAACATACAAACATACAAACATACAAACATACAAACATACAAACATACAAACATACAAACATACAAACATACAAACATACAAACATACAAACATACAAACATACAAACATACAAACATACAAACATACAAACATACAAACATACAAACATACAAACATACAAACATACAAACATACAAACATACAAACATACAAACATACAAACATACAAACATACAAACATACAAACATACAAACATACAAACATACAAACATACAAACATACAAACATACAAACATACAAACATACAAACATACAAACATACAAACATACAAACATACAAACATACAAACATACAAACATACAAACATACAAACATACAAACATACAAACATACAAACATACAAACATACAAACATACAAACATACAAACATACAAACATACAAACATACAAACATACAAACATACAAACATACAAACATACAAACAGATTACAGGGCAAGCTAAATAAAACCGTTTTATAATAAAAAATATCGCTCAGCTTCACATCGATGGGACGATGTAAGCAATATTCATGCTTGCTGCGGGATAATAAATAATTTTCCCAATTTCTTTATACTCCTCTGAATTTTCTAATAATTTCACACCTTGAAAATCCGCTCATCCTAAAACAAGCTTAATCCTCTAAATTATATGATATTTATACATAGTTTTGTTGAACTTTGCCTTCATGTTCTACCTTCTCATTCCAACAAATGAAAAAAATGGACATGGTTCAACGTTTCTATTAATCAAGATATCTCCATGACTCAAGGAAAAACAAACAAAGTTTATTAGTAAGAAGGCAGATAAAAAAATACACTGTAATAAATTTAATATTTAAAATTGAGTTTTTTTTAAATCTGTAAATTCTGTATCTTTGCTGAAACCTACCTACAGGGTACGTTTGAGGAATCAAATGAATGCTGTTTAATAAGGTTAATTGGAGTTGCTGTTGACATAGTTAGTAAAAAATTGTATTAATCCACAAAAAGTTTGAAAACTTTTGTCCACTAATATCCTCACATCTCGAGGTTCTGAGAGGGTACTGACAACGAAACAAGCTGGTGCAAAATGTTCATAATGTAGAACATTCCAAATTTGCATTTTAAAAATTATAGCAAAAAAAATTATAGGAGGTTGTATTCAAGACACGAACGCATTGTTGACGTAGAACTACGCTGTAGTTTAATTCAAGTCGCTTGTTCATAACTGCGGATATTATTTTATAATGCTACGAAAATTTTGAAATAACCATCGCCCTGAAATGTTTTTTTTATTGTAGAATCAGTTGACGATAATTGTTTGATGATTCATTCTTGTGCTCGCAGAACAATACATGCTCGAGATAAACGCAGCTGTCATCCTTAGTGGATAAAGTTTTACTACTGGCAAGCGAAACCAAATCACATACAACATTCCAGAACGAAATTTACTCTATTGGTGATTAAATAAGCGATATAAACTCTATCTGCACGCGAACCAAAATAAACTAATGACTCATTATAACTTATTGAATAACTTGGTATTCCCAAATAATTTCTTGGTGCACAACCTAAATACCTGCTTCACCTACTGTCAGTTCAATGTATTGATGCAATGTCAAAGGCTCCAACGAAGTCTTTATGATGACAGGAAACAAACAATGTTAACAGCTAGGGAAGAAGCTGAATATTTTTCTCAATAGAGATTCATTACTAATACCCTAGCGTAATTAATTCCCTCCCGCTATCTCCCTTCCTTGTTTATATTTATCGTTACAAATGGGGTTTCAGCGTAGCGAAGATGCACTATTTTTACGTACGGGTTATGAAGCACGCAAGTACACATACAAATATCCATATATCGATGGCTTGAAGCAACTAAATATACACGCACTTATCTCTGTTTTGCGCTCTTCTCGACAGAAGCCCTTTGTGTTAATATTGCCAGTCAAGATTATCTTAGCTGTCATCCTTTGTGGAGAGAGTTTTCCTACCGACATGCGACAAATTCCAGAACATTTATTTTCTCGGTGAGCTGACGATAGCCAAGCTTGATGATTCCCCACACAATTGTGTAGCTCAAAACATTAATGCAATGGCATCAGTTTGATGCAATGATTACAATGCCAGAGACATCAGCGAGTAATTTGGTCGCGTCCACAGCTCAGACTGAAACGAAGACATGTGCGCAAAACAAGCAAGAGCAAGCGATGTTCATTGTTTCGTATTCAAAACGATACCAAAAGTTCTTCTTTTTTTTTATCTGTATTATAGTGACTTTCAACTCATTTGACTGGTTCGTCACTTTTACTTCCATTTTTGGAAGAATGTCGGGAGTGAGAATTGAACTCGTGACCTTGAGCGTGAGAGGCATGGATGTGAAAAGTTCTTCTTCTTTTCCTTTGTTTACGGAGACTTTAACTCTAGAGATTAGTTTGCCTTTCCTCGTCGATAAGTTGCTCGTTATTGACAGCTCTGTTCGGGAAAGCACATAAATGGACAGAACAAATGTATGAGGAAATGGGAATGCTTCCAATTTTCATCAATTTAAACCATATGCAGACTATGGGATTGTAATGTATAGCATATCAAACATATCTTAGGGAATTTCCGATTAGTTTGGTATGTAAATCGCCAGAATCCGTTCACTGCAAAAATAGTTATTAACGTTAACTTTATTTCATAAAAACGTGACCTGTTTTCTGACGTAGTTCTACGTCAAAAAAAATTGTTTTGCGCAAATTACTTTTTTATTTTTTTAATTGGATAGAATTGGGAAGTGTTTCTCCATCAGAGGGAAATCGTGAATGTATCCTATAGTACAGCGCGGACTCGATTATATACAGTTTTTGATTTCTTTTCACCGTATATAATCTAATCCTGTATATAATCGAGTCAAAAAAATGTTTTTTATTCGTTTTCATTGCATGTATTTTTAGTTTTTTGAATATAAAAGAGGAAGTTGATTTTTGATTCATTCCCTTAAAGTCAGAAAACACCTTTCTCACATGAAAAAAATAAATTTATCAAAATCCTCTCAGGAAGTGATAGGCGATCAAATTTGATGAAAAAAAATCCTTCTACGCATATGTTCGAATTTCAACAATGACAGAGTTATTGAACTTTTTGTTTTGTTTCGGGCTTTGTTTCCTCAAACTGGTTCTACATTACAAAGTACGCTGCGGAATACATTTTTTTTCATTTGAAAGATGGGAAAATTTAGTACAGGATATAGTAGTGGAACATCTAAATTAATTCCTTTTAATAACATTTTGGAAGTGATTTTTTTGGAAATAATTTTCAATGTGTTATTATAAATTTCATCGTAAAAACTTCTATTAAACTAGATTGTTTCTATCAATTAAAATAAAGCTCTCTAACCGCCGTACATTTTTTTCTTTGATACCCAACTTCTATTTTTCTTAATTTGGCTGCAGTATCGATATAAACAATTCATGGTGAAAATTCAAGCAAAATCTTCCAAAATCACGATTTTTGTACAGTACAGTGTACAATGTAATACATGTAATGTAATAGCCATTTAAATTACATTTTAAGGTTGGAAGGTTACATTTCTTCCTGAAATAAGCCCTACCTGAAATATACAAAAAAATTGTTTTTCCAAACTGTATATAACCGAGTCCAAAATTGTATATAATCGAATCACAAATAACCGAGTCTGTATATAATCAAGTCCGACCTGTACTATGTTTGTTCCCGTGGCGGAGTGATTAGCGTAACACATACCATGCCGCGGGTTCGGGATCGATATATTTTAGGCGTGTTATTTGGCTTAGAAATATCAACTAAGTACCAATAAAATGACACGAGTGACAAGTTGTACTGCAGAATAAATTAAGGCGAAAACGTATTTGGCTACAATTATATGACTATATGATTAATGAACCTGGCTAGAATCGAAGAACCGTACCAGAACAATCAATCAAGTAATAACCAAAACGAAAACTCTTATTTATAAACAAAACTACTCTGTCATATGAATACATCATCTTCCGATTGGAAAAATAAACCTTCTTGGTCAACTTGCGAGCACTTGTGATTATTTAATTTTCAAAGTGCACGTGTCACTCGGTCGTCTTTGTCGTGTGCTGCGTATTCAGCTAAAGTAAACATCATCCAAAAACTGTTTTCCAAGATATTATTTTCTAGGAAGAACATTTCTCCTGATCACCACACAAGCAAACCATGCAGAATATTATGATGATGTTTTGCATCCTCCTGTCTCCACCGAAGCGAACAACGCAAAAGAGCTCCTCGGCATTGCAAACAGTGAAAAGAAAACAGCACCCTCCCCACGAATCCCAGCAGAAGCACGAATCTGCGAGAAAATTTCCTCCTCACCAAGGCAGATAATATGAATGATTACATTCTCCCGTGACCCCGAACCCCCATCATCATCTTTCCCCGTGTTGTTCCCCAGTCTGGCTCGTAAGGAATGCATAATTGCGAATTATTATTGAAAGCTTTTTTTCCCTCTTTTTCTTCTACGTGCTCGCTTATTCCTGTTTCTGCCAGCCACTGGATTCCTCGTTTCCCTCGTTTCGCGCCTGGACCAGGTTGATCTGGTTGATTCGCGGGAGCAAAAGAAGCCATCTTTTAGCATGCTAATGACTTTGACGGCATGCTTCACGATCATCGCAAAATGAGCATAAGCGGTGATTAAAAAGTCATTCTCGGAAATTAAGCAGTTTCGCTTCTTGTCGTTATTGGGAAATCTTATTTATGGTGCTGTGCGTGCTTTTTTTTTGTCAGATGTGTTTACGGAATTCAATCACCCCGTCCAGGAACCGTTTTGTACCGATGCCTGTCGAGCCTGTTATCCATTGATCGGAAAGATTACCTGTTCTGATTATTTTACCCACATCAATCGCAACGATTGCGCGGTATTTTTGTTGACTCGAGGGGTCGCGAAAGTATCCCCCACAGCAGGTGATGCTTTGAAGCGCACTGCACTCGAACTCGCACCATTCGAGTGTGACCAAGCGTCTCGACAGTTGCATTATATCGCGCGAAATCGCCACCGGGTCCGGTGCAGCGTTTGTTGCGGTTGATAAAACATCGGCCGGGTAGAGCGCGCGCGGAGTTTCACCATTGATGCAATGACGCTGCATCACGTAAACAAAGCGCTGGCAGACTCCGTCTGCCAACAGCAGCAGATTCAGGTCAAATAGCTTTCAGCGTCGCAGTCGAAGTACCTTGGCAAAGCCAAGGGGACAATAATGGTAGCGGCAGGAATGTAAACAGATTGTTCGAAGCCTAATGACGAGGTTAAACATTTGGGACAACTGCTCACGGTGTGGATTGGGTTTTCAATGCTCTCGAACCACATTCACCTGTGCTTTGGGAGCGAAACGCGCCTTTCGCGACAGCGCCAATGCGCGTTACACATTTTAATGGCCCAGCGGCAATAGATCTTCATTAGGTATCCAACCCACAGCGCGACGTTCAGCATGTTCAACATGTACAGAGACTGTTGTGCTCTCATTCTTAATCATGATATGCAACGAAACGTGAGTGCCTTTGTGTGTAGAATGGATTGGGATTAGGATTGATTTGTCTCTGCTGTAAGTCATCTTCAGATATCCAACCAACCGAACCAAAGGTGTGACAATTTTTGTTTTCCGATGTCTAGTGTGCCAACGCTGACTGCAAACAACAAGATCGATCGAAGGAAATTCCTCGTAGCAACACGAAGAGGTGCTAATTTTGCTTGACCTGATTCTTTCTTCCTACCGACCTCGGGGGGGAACTAGGGAGCGTAACCGGTACTCGCTTCGCGCATTAGCGGATCCGCGAAACCACAAATAGTGTTAGTTATCCCCTGATTGTTGTATTTCTAGTGTGTGCATTGCCTCGAGCAAAAATTTTTTATACGGCTATAACAAAATTACGATCAAAACTAAGCTTTTTTAGATATAATTTCTAGGAAGTTGAAAATTAGGTATATATATATATATATATATATATATATATATATATATATATTTGCATATATATATCCTCAAAATGAAAGAATCACTGGAACGATTAACTTCTTGAAAAAGTTCAAGTTTGTTCTTCCGAATTTTTTTTGTAAAGTACGAAGATAAAGACGAATTTCATGCCAACTCGACTGGCCATTGGATTGCAGTGAAACGTTGTGGCTCGGTTCTGTTCGGTTTTTGACTATAGAGACTTTAAACTTTTTCAGTTCATTCATCTCTAGCCTTGAGAAAGGCCCTTGGAATACTCTACTCTACTCCTATACTACACCTCCACCCTCATTGCCTTGAGAAAGACACTCAATCCCTCGTCGTTCAGCTCGTTCAGCCACGATGTTGTCAAGTCGGCGTCCACACAAATAGCGAATTCGTTTTTGTTCAGTTTCAACCCCAGTGCCGCACTAACTGCTGTCAAAACGTTTTTTTATTTACTCAGTTTCAGCCTAGTGTCGCACTAGGTTCACCCCGAAAGCTGTTAGTTTCGCACTGAGATGTTTCACGGGTTGGTTCACCAATACAACTATATTCAACTGTCAAGTTCCGAGTATTGTTTTGAAAAATCGGAAAATAAAGACTATGAAAATGGAAAACCTGCTGCTTTTGCTTTTGTATTATTGGAATCGTAATCCAATTGGATTCTGATTTTGAAAAGTATATTCGCGTAGACGGCATTAAGCTTCGTGTGCTTTCATTGGGAGGCGAAAATAATGATGGATATTCATGTGAAATAAACATGCTTTCAAAATCAAATTATGAATGGAAATTTACTTTAACGTATCGAATATTTATTTTATGTGATGAAATAAGAGGTTTTTTTCCGATATCGCAGAAACATATTGAACGAAAACTGTGTCTAATGATGATTTTATATTATAATAGTAATTAATTGTGGAACAAACAATAAATGCATCGACAAATGGGTTAGTGTGTGTCAGAACTACATGTGTTAGGTATGTGTTAGGTTGACCCTTCTGATCTGATAGAGAATAGTTTACCTCCCAATAATTTTACACCTCAATCACTAATATCGCCACCAGACGTTGACACTGTACATTTTTCTTCGCAAATATAAACAAATCAGACTATATAACGCACACCATCAAACCACCGCATTCGTGAAACTGAAAACGTTTTTTTATTACAGAGTCAGTTTGGCACTGGCTCAGTTTTAAAAACGAATTCGCTAAAAGTATGAAAACGTTGTGGCTGTAAAGACATTGGTCATTTAAAGGAGGACCTCTGTCTAGAAGGTTGAAAAATAATGAATTTTCGTGAATTTTGCTCGGATGTTAGGAATAAAGTGAAGTGTTCGGGTATTGTGGTTATTGTTTAAGGTATATTTGCAGGATGTTTTTTTTTTCCATTTTTTGAATGCACGAATAATGATTATTACGCTGTTGACAGCTAGATGCGTAGTTGCTGTCTGAAAGTCGGTATCGGTTCTGAAGAAACGGGGTGTCGCAGAATGAACTCTAATGAATATTTTGAAACTTTAGGACAATGCAGCGTTACATAAGTGTTTTTGAAAATTCGAAAACTTGCCGAAATGGTGGTCATTTTTGTTAAAAGTGGTTACTTTTCACGAAAAATCGCTGTTTAGAAGCTCATAAAAAATCGGAAAATGAGATATTAAAAAACGGCTATGTAACGCTTTAAATAATTCATTTTTACACGCTGATAAAAAATACAGCCAAAAATTAGTAGATCCTAAGATATCGATACCACCAGTAGATAAAACATGGTGTCGAGAAAAAACGAGTTTAAAATTTCGTACAGCAATACAATATCCCTGAAGGTGACCTCATACTTTTGGCTATAACTTTCCCAAGAAATTAAATATCAAAAAATGCTTTTAGAACAACATTTCTGAGGGCATAAGCTTCCCAGAAATGCATAAATAAAAAATTCGATTTTTTCGAACTTCCAGTCCGGGGTCCCCCCCTAAGCATCTTTGCATACCTGTAATATTCAAAAAATAATTAGACTACTTTTTTAAAAGGGCCATACTTTTTTGATTTATTTTCTACAGAAAAATATAACTCAAAAACTATAATATCCATACTATTCTGGTCAAAAGATGAAACGTAGGAAATTGTTTAAATCTTTATTGAAGAATTAATTTTTTTTGACGTAGGACTACGTCTATGATTTCTATATAGGGGGGTCACTCTACGAAAAATGTAACGTTTATTAAGAGTTTTCAAATGCATATTACGCCGAATCGTTCTTACGATGTATGTTGTAATATATACCATACGGCAAATTTATACAACATGTTTTTCGTCTGAGACATCAACAGTAATAATAAAACAAGTGAGCAATTCAACAAATAAAAGATATATGTTTTGCAAGCGGAAGAGAAGGTAAATAATGTATTATGCATTCTTTCTTCCATCTTCGATTCCATGAATGTTGTATGCAACGCAAAATTGTGCGCAATAATTACCCAGACCTTTTTCGAATTTAAACATGTTGAAGTCAGATGCAATATTTCATGCATCATTAAAATTTCATACAAGATTTCATCAAAACAACGAGAAAAGTGTCACCCATACAGTGATCGTTCGTTTATTGGGCCGGAAAATCAATATAATTATCGAATTTTACTCGCTAACTGGACTACAAAACAGCAAAAGCAGTGCTTCAAATTGAAGATACCATCTATTATCGATACAGAACTGCTTTGCAGCCCAGTTAACGTACGCCCTGTTAAAGATAAGTCCAGTTGAAGATAGTACAGTTAGCATGATACATGGCAGCGATTATCATGCGAGGACTTATTGAGATCGGCATTACATCGCAACACAAAAATGAAACGAAATGAAATATTATTAATCTTCATGAATCAATTCTCATTGACTCAATTTCTTCCATGATAGATTGAGCAGTAGATACGACTTGATTGCAAACGCACATTATTTCACCGCAAAAGCTACTGCTTCTTATGCGTTAGAATAAGACTTAAATAAGAATACGACAACGGAAAACGAAAATCACAATACCATAGCTATCCATTGAAAATAAAGCAATTTCATGATTTCATGTGTATTTTATTTCAAAATACCACGAAATCGTAAGTATTTTCAACTTGTTTCTTCCCTATAAACTTCGTATTCAATGTAATCAACGACGATATATATATTTTTTTGTTTACCAATGCACAAATATTTCATCTACCATTCCACCCTGTTATGTCACACTGATATTCATTATTTATTTTCAGTTAAACAGTTGAACTTCCTGCCAGAAGCATATTTTTTTGTTCGTTATAAACCGTTTGACGGTTATGAGTACATATAACAAACGGCTCTTTTCAAAACTACTTTTTGGTTTTTCAGAAGCGTTAAACTAACAGATTTCTGAACAATGAAAAGAATTACATTTAAAAAAAACATTGTTCTGAACAATCACAGTCCTACGTCAAACTTCTGTCCGTGCCACTAGGCTGCTTTTTTTAAATTGAAATCACACATCCAATCACATCCTAATTTTGTCAATTTGGTCAAAATTTTGTCAAGTTGAGATAGCGATATAGCGTATTAATTATTTTATTATATTTTCTGGATCAAACATGTATTCCATGTAACGGGGAAACATGTTATTTGCAAGTGATTGACAAATATTGAACGAGAATTGTGTCTGAAAATAATTTGATATTATGATGATGAGTTTTGGTAGAAGTACTATGAAATTTCTATTAAGAGGAAATAGTGAAGGGTCAATTAGAAGATCAATCAATGAACAGTTCTGCGATTGGACCCATGTTCGCAAGTACGAAAACGTGAGTATTTGAAGGTATTGATAAAATAAAATCCATTTTTGACGGGACGAAGTTTGCCGGGAAAACGATTCATACTTCTTACAGTATTTTTTTCAAAATACGCTACTCAGTAATGAAATTCGCAGGAAACAATCGACTCCACACCACCTTTTTTTTTATTATCATTTGGGCTTTTCATCTAGTCAATTCCTAGATTTAAAATATTTACAGTAATTTTTCGCTCTTTTCATCTTTATTTTCAAACAGTCGTCGTGTTGTTTTATAACGGAGGCTTCCAAGTGATGGTCCGCTGTTGACAAACGAGTTCATGGGGGCCAAGATCTGTAATCTGTAAATTGTACTTATAATAATTTCGGACCGCTGTCCCTTACTTCGGCGTTGCTGTGGTTCCTTTCTGTTTCGCCAAAGTTTCGGGCGTAGCTCAGCTGGTTCGCTGACTTGCTCAAATCCAATGGTTGTGTTGGTAGATCATCCTCGTCTTTTTCCTCCGAAGAGCGCTTTGAAACGGCTGTAGAAGTAAATGAATTGTGCGTTATAAAAACTTTTGGGGCATCGTTGGTATGTCGTTCAGCTGTGTATTGTGGAGTAGAGGCTGCTTCCGATACCGTTGGATTTGGTATGTCTGTAACGAGACTCGGTTGGAAGTCTTCATCCGTGAAAACATTTAGATCCAGAGGCTCAATGCCATATCTATTCAACGCAGTAACAGCATTTTCAACAGTAGTGCACTTGCCATAAGAATAACTCTGCTCTTTGGTATTGGATGATAACCCGTCCTGGGTTGTTCGCCATACAGTTGCAACACGCCTCTGAAAAAAAAGTTTTCAGATTTTGACAAAACAGCGATCCAGAGGTTGAGTTTTGTGGCTGCTATGCGGTGGAATAGATAGCAGCGTGATCCCGTTGTCGCGACAGTATATGACTGCGTCCAAAGTTAGCTGTGATTATCCAAAATCAGTACTGGATCTCTAGCTGATGCTTTCCCTTTCTTTTGGAAGTGCTTGAGTCATTTTTTTTTTATTAAATCGTTTATTTTTACAGGCTCAGTTACATAAGTTTAAAGGAGCCAAACTCCTGACTGTATTGTTACAAGTATATATAAACATTTTTCCTTAGTTCTAATGTTAATGGTGTAGAAAACCGATTACTCGCGGTCTACTCGAGTTTAGAAGGGTGACATATTTTCTTCAGGAAAAGTAGGGGATAAAAGGATATGTTGACAATGTTCACTCTCACATTCACACTCACATTCATTACACTCAATTCTTAAGCCTATCTTATATGTAATATGTATTTACATTTCACCTTATTCTATTGTTAATAAGAAGGGATTTGATTTCTCGCGAAGGAAAAGGGAAAGGAGAATATAAGGATATAAGGACAATCAGACACGAATTTCGATAACTTTTAGGAAGACATATATTTGGGACATGTAATCAAGGTCTAAACCAGCCAACACATCTCTCACCGGCACATTGGGCTGCCTTCCTCTAGCCCGAAGAGAGTTTTCTAAATTCGATCTGGCAACAAGATACTCCTCGCACGACCAAACAACGTGTTCGATGTCGTGGTAACCTTGGCCACAGACACAGATATTGCTGTCGGCAAGATCAAAACGAAAGAGTAGCGCGTTTAACGAACAGTGATTGGACATGAGTCGGGAGAAGGTGCGAATAAAGTCCCGACTCAAGTCCAGACTTTTGAACCATGGTTTAAGGCTAACCTTAGGGATAATTGAGTGGAGCCACCGGCCCAATTCATCTTCGTTCCATTTGCGTTGCCAGTTAACGATGGTATTTTTACGAACTAAAGAATAAAATTCATTGAAGGCGATTTGACGCTGATAAATATCGCCTTCAATTGCACCTACCTTGCTAATGAGTCAGCCCTCTCATTACCCGAAATGGAGCAATATGAAGGGACCCAGACAAAGGTAATGACATAACAGCGTCTGGTTAAAGCACTCAAAATTTCTCGTATTCTCTCAAGGAAGTACGGCGAGTGCTTTTCCGGCCTCACTGAACGGATAGCTTCGACAGAGCTAAGACTATCCGTTACAATGTAATAGTGTTCAACAGGTCGTGAGGCGACGCTGTCCAGCGCCCAGTGTATTGCTGCCAATTCAGCAATATATACTGAGCAAGGATACTGAAGACTGTGTGAGGTGCTAAAAAATACGTTGAACACTCCAAATCCTATGGACTCATTCATAGAGGACCCATCAGTAAAGTACATATTATCACAATTGATACGCCCATACTTTGCATTGAAGATCGTAGGAACGATCCCCGATAGAAGGTAATCTGGAATATCATGGATTTTCTCCTTCATGAACAGATCAAAATGTACAGAGGAATTGATGTAGTCAGGGAAACAAACACGGTTGGGAATATACGAAGAAGGATCAACCTGCATGGAGATGAATTCATGATATGAGCTCATAAATCCAGAATGAAAATTTAGCTCGCTCAGTTGCTCAAAATTTCCGATCACCAATGGGTTCATAACCTTACACCGGATGAGGAACCGAAGAGATAATAAATTGAAGCGATCTTTTAGTGGGAGTACGCCTGCCAAAACCTCGAGGCTCATGGTATGCGTTGAGGGCATACATCCCAACGCAATACGGAGACAAAGATTGCTTGAGTCATTGCTCCAGATTTTCTTTGAATCAGACAAACAAATTATATATAAAATCATTTTATATTGACTGAGGATTCAAAAATTTTCTCTTGAGTAATTTTATACTTTATACTCTGCAACGTTTTTTATACATTAATAACTCTGGGGATACATCTACATACACATTATCCTCAATAAAGCAATATTGTTCTTCATACTTAATCTCGTTGTAATTTCATAAATTCGTCAGACAATTTGGTTTCATGAAATTTTCTAGCACTGTTTTGGAAAGCCACGAAACAATTGTGGGTAGAGATAAAAAAAGTTAAGTACAGCTTTGCGTCTAGAGAATTTAACTTTATTTAAGATATATACAAGTGCGAACTGGAGAACTATCATGACAGAAAACTTTGGCGAAACAGATCTACCAGCTGCTCAAACCGCTTTCTATCCATGAATGATACATGGTACACCCATACCTCGCTATAACGGCCCTCTTCAATTCAGGCACATTTTAGATTTACGGCCTAAGATGTTTCGTTATAACGGCAAATAAAAATTCGAGGATTGGTTCAAACATCACTTTCGTACAGAAGTGAAAAAATATTTGCGAGACAATAACTTAAGCAACATACAAATTAGGTATGTATACATACACATAAAGGGTGTGTCACATCAAATTGCATCACGGAAAAAACGCTGTAGAAATTTAATTTTTAGGAATTATATCTTCAGCTTTCGCTTTAAAATTAGATAAGAGTGTATAGATCACGTTGGCCATGCTTTACTGTCAATTTTTCGTAAATTTGGAAAAATGTCGAACGAAAAAGAGCGTCGTGAATTAATCCTGTGCACTCATTTCGAGAATCCGGAGTTGTCACATCGGGACATCGGTAAGATGCTGGGAATCGTCCAATCCACGGTCAGCAGAGTACTAAAACGATACTTCGAGAACCTAACCATCGACCGGAAGGTGAAGAACGGCAAAAATGGATGCTCCGTCAGTGAAAAAGATCACAAGCGCGTAGTTAAGCAGTTTAGACGTGATCCGAGATGTTCGGTCCGGGATGTCGCCAATAAGCTGAATTTGTCAAGTTCATTCGTCCAGCGGACCAAGCAGCGGGAGGGCTTGCGTACATACAAGGTTCAGAAGGCTCCTAACCGCGACGAATGGCAAAACATGGTGGGGAAGACGCGAGCCCGGAAGCTGTACACCGAAATTCTGACGAAGCCGCATTGCCTGGTAATGGACGACGAAACCTACGTCAAAGCGGACTTTCGTCAGCTGCCGGGCCTGTTGTTCTTCTCCGCAGAGGACAAATTCAGCGTTCCGGAGGAGATTCGCAAGCAGAAACTATCCAAGTTTGCCAAAAAGTACATGGTGTGGCAAGCGATCTGCTCTTGCGGAAAGCGGAGCGCCCCCTTCGTGATGACCGGCACGGTAAACGGGCAGGTTTACCTTAAGGAGTGCCTACAGAAGCGCTTACTACCACTATTGAAGCAGCACGAGGGCCCGACCATCTTCTGGCCGGATCTCGCTTCGTGCCACTATTCAAAGGACGTGTTGGAGTGGTACGAAGCCAACGGGGTCACCTTCGTGCCAAAGGAAATGAACCCGCCCAACGCGCCGGAGCTTCGCCCAATAGAGAAATATTGGGCGATTATGAAGCAGGCCCTCCGGAAGAACCCAAAAGTTGTCAAATCGGAGGCGGACTACAAGATAAAATGGATTTCTATTCAAAAAAAACTACAACCTGACGTTGTACAGAACCTTATGGACGGGGTAAAGAGGAAGGTACGAGCATACGGGCTTGGGCTCGAAGTATGAATAAAAAGAAAATGCCAAAAGTTGTTTAATAGTTTTTATTTTACTGTCTAAAATTTTCAAAAGGATCGGTCTACTGGGCGAATTTCTACAGCGTTTTTTCCGTGATGCAATTTGATGTGACACACCCTTTATTCCATGTAACATGAAGTTGTTTCATTTTTGTTTATTTGTATTTTCAAGATTATTGTTGATTTTTATGTATGTATTGCATGTTTTTTTGTTTTTGTTATGTATGTATTTTTGATTTAAATGAATTCAATTTTTGATTAAAATGAAATAAAAATAACAAGATAAAATGCATTTTGAATGATAAACCATGTTACATATTTAACAAATTTGGAACCGATCTGATTGAATTTGTATGAACTTTTATTAGAATAATTGATTCCTTATACGGCTTTTCGCTTTGCGGCCGAATTTCGTGGAACGTATCTAGGCCGTAAAGCGAGGTATGGGTGTACAAAGAAACAGCTTATGTAGAAGATAGACCCAGAGCGGGGCTTCCGAGCTCGATACGGTTGCAGAGTGTCATCTATGTCGTTTGTCAACGGTGGTGGTGTTTATGGAAATGGTGTGGGTGTTGAAATGTTGATCCACACGATAAAATACTCATTGCAAAATATTAGCTCAATCGGATTCCGTTCAATAGTGTCGCAGACGTGAAAATTTGAGTTTTTTGAAAACAGAAAAATCACCCACGGGGGGGAGTACAGAAAACCATTGTTTTCAAAAAAATGTTTTTTATGCCAAATGTCTTATAATTGCACGATAGGTCGAGATTAACTGTTATTTCAAAAAATGTTTTTTTTAAGTTGACTTTTTGGCACTCTGTTGTTTTTCCGATTTTTCAATTTTTGGCAAGAACTTTTTTTTGAGATAACTTTTTGATATTTTTTGACATTGTTGTAGTCTAAGAAAAAATAGAACTAATGAAAATGAAAGCCACATATTCCTGTCGTTACTACAGCAATTTGACATAAAATCAAAAGGTAATACGTTCGATTTGCCTCGATATCAATATTGTCTCTATGACGTATATAAGCATTTTCAGTCAGAATTATCGAAAAGTTTGTGAAATTATAATCGATTTCAATATATTAACAGTTTCCAGCCAAATATAGTTTTCTAAAATTTAATTCAGATCTCTTCGTGTACGTCACCACCGTATTAGAAAGTATTGGAGTATTAAAAGAAAGTATTATAAGTATTAGAATCTCAACCGAGTATGAGATTTAAAATACACATTCATGATTTAGTATTTTGAGTAAGCAAAATTCTTCTTTCAAAATTGCTGCCATTAAAATGAGAAAGAAGAAGGCATGCTGTTGCATAGCAATACATTCTACAACCAAGCAGTCTCAGCGCTAGGATTCATTGCAATCGTCTTACCTAATGAAATACCTATTTCAATCCAGAGGTGTGAAACCGAACCTTTGCTCAATCGCAATTGTACAAATCGAACGAATGGGGAAAAAAATCACATCTCGGGGCCCGGAAAAACTAGATCAATCGGAGCCATGGAACGAACAAAAACAGCATCTGAAAGAACTGCGCTTGCACAAGGCTATCGAGAAAACTGAGACGGTTGTGAAAACCGATAACGTAACACTCGACCGGTGTGGGAGGGGGCTTGAGGGGGAGAGCTTTGTAGTTTTCAAACATCAGCCTCCCCGGAGCAGCTGTTGCCGCAGTCCAAAATCATCACCATGGAGGAAAACAATCGATTCGTTCGAACTGTGGATGGCTGACGAGAAGTCACGGAGCGGATAATTGAGAAATGGAAACACTCGAAACAATCGCCTTATTAGCATACATTGCTGTCCATTCTTCGTCAAACCGATCGTTTTTCGCACCTATATGTATTCAGCTGCGGGGGAGGCGGAGACTCTTGTCAGTAAAAATACAATTAAATTGTCATGTTTCCATAATAGTGGCTGAATTCCACTACACGCGACTTCTGCTAAATGTCGTTTAATGATATCTTAATTAGTGCTGCGTGTGAGAGCATTAAAACAGCCGCCCAATACAGCTTATGTGTATTGTTCCGATATGTTCAAGAGTAGATCAACAGTAGCTGTTTTTTTATATCTACGCGGGAGTTTGAAGTTTCGATTGCAATTGAAAAAAATAACAATGACACGGTGTTGTTGCTTTCCATTTCGTTGCATTTTCACACCGCGCCTCTAGAAGTCACGGATTGAATACTATCTGGTGGAAAGCATAAAAAAGCCACCTATCAACGAGGTAGAGGGAGTGGATGCCCGCGGCTGGTGCATTCACAGCAAGTAGAGCACATCAGATGGAATAATATAGTAGAAAAAAAAAAATAACACACATGCCGAGACGCGAGTACGTAATCTTGGCTGATGGTAGGTGAGAGAGAGATTTTCGCTTTTAGATTGGCTTTTCGTAATTAGCCGCGATCTGCCATGGTTCGATGGACTCTAGAGTCCATGAAAAGAACACAGTTCGAGCTTGGCGTTGACCAATGGATGTTTTGTGGTCAGACGCTGGTTGTTTATTCGAATGTACGGCGAATTGAGGCACCCGTGTTCCAACGAACCATGTAAAGATGTAATCGAAGTGAGCAATCTTCCTCTTGTTAGGGTGGAAACCAGAATTTCAAAATTGAATCATGCCAAGTGGTGGCCCTCAACGCGCATTTTTTGCGCATCTATTGAGAAAATTAAACAATAACAGCGGAAAATACACGACTCAAACAAACAATCATTGGCTCGTCGATGCAGCATTTGTACAGTTTCTTTCCAGTTTCGAATACCTTTGGGTGGATTATTTAATAACGGGAGTGGTGTTTGGCAGTCGCATTTGTGAAAATGAGCTGACGTGAACACATTTTCGCCTTGTTCCATTGGGCGGTAGTTATTTTATTGTTTTTCTTTCCTCACAAGCCCTTTGAGGTTTATGTTTATTTTGGATGTTTCACTCATAACTGCAGGTCGGATATGTAATTGGATACCTCTGAGACCTTGGCTTGCATTTCACATTATTCATTACCTATGGAGTAATTTCACGCAGATTTGAAAAAAAATGGTTTGGCTCTGCGATTTCATTAAAACCTGACACATACGGTGGGGTCTACAAAATCCTGTTTTTTATATAACCTTCAATTCTAGTTAAAACTACCTGGTGTTTACGGTTTTTTAACGTATTTTTTTAGGACGTGTTCCTAAGTTGATTCGCAAACACTGGAATTTAGTAATTCTAGGTCAAACAAAACTCAGCCACCGAGTCACATCAAGCACCCATTATATCTAGTCATAATCTGAATCTCAACCGAGATTGCGAAATTGTGTTGGATCTGAACTTCAAGGTTCAGATACGTGGGGGTTCCAAATAATCAAACTCAGTATCGTGCTGCAAGGTAGGTTATCTATTTACAACCCTCCATAAAAAAAAATAAAACAGAAAAATGTTCTCCTACAAAATAAATTTTTCGTCTGATCAACTGCTACCTTCCTTTTTGGTTATTACAAATATACGGTTTTTCTTGCTTTCCGCTCAATTTTTCCACAGCGGTTAGTCAGTAAATTCTTTCTAATTACGACTTCAAGCTCGTCAATAGTCTCAAGATGCCGATTTCCTTCGCGTATTTATCAAATTATTATTTCTTCTAAGTTAGCTATGGGCCACATGTTCGGAAGATCACACTGGCCAAGTCATACGATCAATTTTATTACATGAAAGACCATGCCATCGTCCCACTTCTAACATGGATTCTTGCATCATGTAATGATGTAATGTAATGTAATGTTTTATTATTGATCTCCCTAAAAATAGAAGAAATTTTTTTTTGTCGGATTGTTTGTTCGACTTGTGCATTGTAATTCAGAATGACAGTTAATCGAAGTAGCAACAATTGATGACCAAATTGATTCGCTTATGGCGATCTTCATATGTCAGAAATTCTTTGTTTTTTTTTTAAACGGTTTTATTTAGCTTGCCCTGTAACATGTTTGTATGTTTGTATGTTTGTAACATGTTTGTCCTCTTCCTGTTGACCGATTGATCTGAAATTTGGAACACACCTTTTTCTCTGCAGTCACTATAAAACTGAGTATTTCATGATCTTGAAAATCCAAGATGGCGGCCGCTACAAAACGGCGGATTATATATTAGGCTGTCAAAAAAGTCCTGCGGTATTTTTGTTGAATTTTCATTTGTTCATAAAATTAGTTACAATCATCTGTTTTAAGTCAAATATGCGCCGTTTTGTTCGATGACTTGTTCCCAACGAGATGCCAACTTCATAATACCCCTGTTATAGAAGCTCGCTTCCTTATTGGCAAAAAACTCGGATAGCCAATTTTCACAGGCCTCTTTTGTGGCTAACTTCTGACTACCTAGCTCGTTCGCCATGGACAAAAACAGGTGGTAGTCACTTGGTGCAAGGTCCGGACTATACGGCGGATGCAAAAGAACCTCCCATCCGAGCTACCGGAGCTTCTGGCGCGACACCAAAGAAGTGTGTGGCCTGGCGTTGTCCTGATGGAAGACAATGCGGCCTCTGTTTATCAAAGATGGCCTCTTCTTCATGAGTGCTACCTTCAAGCGGTCCAGTTGTTGGCAGTACAGGTCCGAATTGAGCGTTTGGCCATAGGGAAGCAGCTCATAATAGATTATTCCTTGACAATCCCACCAAACACACAGCAGAACCTTCCTGGCCGTTAATGAGGGCTTGGTCACCGTCTGAGCCGCTTCAGCGGGCTTCGACCACGACCGTTTGCGCTTCACGTTGTCGTAAGTGACCCACTTTTCATCGCCAGTCTCCATCCGCTTCAGAAACGGGTCGATTTTGTTGCGATTCAGCAGCGATTCACATGCGTCGATACGGTCAAAGATGTTTTTTTTTGCGTCAACGTGTGTGGCACCCATACATCGAGCTTCTTCAAATGGTTAATAACGGTTTGATGACTTATCCCCAGCTCTTGGCCGATGCTACGGCTGCTACTATGCCGGTCTTTCTCGGCTAATTCAGCGATTTTGTCGCAATTTTCGACGACAGGCCTTCCGGAGCGTGGCGCATCTTCGACGACCTCTACACCTGAACGAAAACGTTGAAACCATCGTTATGCGGTGGAAATGGAAACTGTATCGGGTCCATAAACTGCACAAATTTTATTGGCAGCTTGAGATGCATTTTTGCCTTTGTCATAGTAGTACTGTAAAATATGTCGGATTTTCTCTTTATTTTGCTCCATATTTGCGACACTATAACTCACGAACGACTTAACCAAACAAAACACTGTCAAGGACTATATTATAGCGCGCAAAAATACCTTTCCAACAAGCTATAGTATGACTCGATACAATGAATACAACTAGAACTACGCGCTTACAACGACACCTCGCGGAAATACCGCAGGACTTTTTTGACAGCCTAATATTTTCTCGAAACCTCATCAATATAGGTTTTTCTTAAACCCCATCAATATGGGTATCAATAAAATCAATAAAAGAGCTTGATTAGTAGACAATTAGTGAAAGCATTTATTTATGAAAAATGCAAATTCAAAATTGCCGCCATCACAAAATGGCGCCATATTTTTTTTTTCAAAATCCCATCAATATGGGTATCACATGAAAAGGCCTGATTAGTAGAACACAGTTATTTGTGAAAAATGCAAATCCAAAATGGCGACCGCTATAAAATGGGGGTTACATATTTTCTCAGAACCCCATCAATATGGGTATCAAAAAAAGGGCTTGATTAATAGATCACATTTATTCATAAAAAATGTTAATCAAAAATAGTTGCTACCACAAAATGGCGCAATATACCACCACTACAAACCGGTGAAACGGTGAATATTTTTTCTTCAATACCCCATCAATTTGGGTATCAAATGAAAGTGCTATTAGAACGTAATAGATCATGAAAAATCCAAATCCAAGATGGCCGCAGTTCCCAAGTAACCAATTACTTTTTTCAAAAAATGTTTTCATTCAGCTTGACCTGTTTGTATGTATATTTGAATGTCTATGGAGTAGGTACCATGTACTTTTGCAATACCCTCGATGTCGGTTCGAAATGAAAAGATTTGACTAATAGAATACAGTACATCATGAAAATATTCTGAGGAGAAATAGAAATAAAACGTTGAATGCTTTTATTAGAGAAATATACAATGATACAAATAATGTACTAAAAACTAGAAAATAAAATAAGTAAAAAAAACTTTTTAAGTTAAACGGTTTCTTTGTGATTAAACATAATAATAATAAAGAGAATGTACTAAAGGCTAGGAAATAATTGGGCAAGTAGCAGTTAGCAGTTATCATAGCCCTTCCTTCATTGATCAAGGACATTTATGAGACTAAAATAAAATCGTGGGACACGTTGGATCGCCATTATCCGCATTTGATGGTTTCATCATATGCCCCGCGATTTTATTTTAGTCTCATCAATGTCCTTGATTAATGTAGGAAGGGGTTATTTTTTTCAATTATCTTCTAGCTTTTAGTACATTATCTGTATTAATATTATGTTTAATCACAAAGAAACCGTTTAACTTAAAACGTTTTTTTATATTTTTAATTCTGCAGAACTTTACAGTCGCGTGGCGCTCGGAACCAGGCTTTCGTTCGACGCTCTCGTTTTTTCCCATAACATCCATTCGGAAATATCAGACTTTTCTATGTTGAATAGTAAAATGTAAAGACCAATTTTTTTAATATATATTTTTACAAATATTTTTACAACTACAGCGCGGACTCGATTATATACAGTTTCTGGTTTCTTTTCACTGTATATAATCGAATCCTTTATCGGTCAAAAAAAAATTTTTCATTCGTTTTTTTGCTTATGTTTTTTCGAATATAGAAGAGGAATTTGATTTTTGATTCATCCCCCTAAAGTCAGCAGATAACACCTTTCTCACATGAAAAAAATAAATTTATCCAGATTCTCTCAGAAGGTGAAAGTCAATCATATTTGATGAAAAAAAATCCTTCTACTCATATGTTCGAATTTCAACAATGACAGAGTTATAGAACTCTTTTCTTTTTGTTCTGGGCTCTGTTGCCTCAAACTGTCTCTACATTACAAAGTACGCTACGGAAGTCGATTCTGTTGCTTTCATTTGAATGATGAGAAAATTTAGCACAGGATATACTAGTGGAACATCTAAATAAGTGAATTTTAATAACATTTTGGAGGTGAAGAACTGAAAAGTTGATAAATTTAATGTCTTATTCATAATTACATCCTAAAAATTTATATTAAACTAGATTGTTTCTATCAATTAAATTGAAGCTCTCTAACTGCTCTACAATTTTTTCTTTGACACTCAACTTCAATCTTTCTTAATTTGGCTGCAATACCGTTATAAACAATTCCTGGTGAAAATTCAAGTAAAATCTTCAAAAATCACAATTTTTACACAAAATTTATTGTAATAGCCACTTAAATTACACCTTAACGTTGAAATGTTACATTTCTTGTTGAAATAAGTCATATTTGAAGTATTAAAAAATATTTTTTTCCAAACTGTATATAATCAAGCCCAAAATTGTATATAATCGAATCACAGTTATGTTTGTTCTTTGAACAAACGAGTTTTTTAAAAAACACTTTATTATTCACTTTTCTTAAAGTCAAATACTTAAACCTCACTGCACCGATCTACACGCGAAAAAGAGGTTGAGCCACATGGCGCTAACTCTTTTATAGCCTAAAAATGCTGATTATTAGTTTTAGCTATCAACTCGTTCATTGGCGCGAAACGTGGCGTGATGCGCCTGTTGCTTTTCCTGACGGCTTCCCCCTGGGATGAAAGTCGTCCTCGGCTTTCTGTTTTCTGGATTTATGCTTGCGGTACCATAGTGATCTTCGGGCGAGTTTGTCTGTTAGGTTCCGATGGTTCTTCCGGGTTCTGATGACTTTGAAGTTCCTCTAGATGCGACATTGATGATCTCGATGGGAGTCTATTCCGGATCCAAAATGATAGAGCTACGATGAAAATAATTGTTATTGTTGAACCGAATCCAAACGATGTCCACCCAAAGAGTTCGAGTTTCCATTGGATGTTATCTGTCCTTAGATTGATGTGTTTGATATGACCACGTTGTTCCAGATGTAACTTCTGTAAGTATTCTATAGGGAATTTGTTTGTAATCGTAGTAAAATTTACCGTCAATCCCGTTGTTGGAACGAATGATGCCAGTTGAACTTCTTTATTAATGTTGGAGTACATTTCGTCGTTGATAAAAAGTGTGCAGTTTGAAAACTGTACGAGGAAAGATCCCTTAAGTTTTCTATGATTCGATGAGCAGTTCGATGTTATTGATATTTCCGCGTCATTGATAATCACGTTTGAGTCATCGACTCGTTTGATAATACCATTGGTGTAGGTTCTTTCCATTGGGCATGTAGCTGATTCACCTCTCATCAATTGTTGAATGCATTCGGTTATTGGTTCAAGCTGCGTACTTGAGCATACATAGACGTTTCTACTCATTTCGCAGAGGGATTTTAGCGCAAAAGATGACGGACCTTGTAGATAATAGTTGGTTGAGATGGATATACGGGAGTTATTGAAGATAACTGGTTCGATGAAGTTGAGATCATATTCAGCATCCTTGATTCGTGGTACCTTCAGTATGTAGGCAATGGATTCCTTGGATGAAACCACGTATGCACTAGCGAAGTCCAAGGCTCCTGCTATAAAATTGTTTCCTTCCAGAAGATGATGAATTCTCGTGATTTCCTCTGCATTGATAATTCTGCTGCTTGGGATGTTGTGTTGAGCCAAAACTATTGCCTCCTCTAAATCTTCTAATTGTTGTGTGAGTTCATCTAAGCAAAAGAGCAAACCTACTGATCTGAAATCCTTATCGTTTTTCAATGCTGTATTATTCAGTATTATTGTTACGTTATTCACTTTTTCTGTTAATTTATTAATTCTGTCTTCGAATATGTGATTAATTTTGATTTGCTTTTCATTCGCATTTATCAGACTATTTGAAGTTGAGTTTATAATCCTTAAATCTTCTGCATCGGGGCTACCTGAAATGTACTTCCAAAGTGAACCTAGTTTTTCCCATCTTCTAACTCTAGTAGAGGGTTTTAATTTCAAAAATGTCTGTTCTAGTTTCGTTACTTTAGTTTGAATTAATACGCTTAGGAAATCAGCTGAATCTATATTTGTTTTTGCATGATATAAAAGTGTTTCAACAGAGTTTTGTAATTTAATGAGATCTACTCGGTGCAGTATCCTAAAATAATTGTTGCTTACATAAGCTTTTCCTAAATGTATGATTGCTACCGGGCTCTTGTCTAAATCGTGTACTAAAATTTTGCCATTCGTCGTTGTCCAAAGCCAGAGCCATAGTCTGTAATAGAAAAGTCTGTGTCTTAGTTATCTGTAAAGTTTTTCTTAATGTGTTTTTTATGTGTTTTAATTCCGGCCTGGTCGGTTACTGTTTTTTCTGTCTCATTTGTAATGTCTATTAGTCTGTATCTATGTCCTCTAGGTGTGGGCTTAGCTTTGCCTTTCACCAATAATCTTTGTTTGTTTAGTTGTTTGAATTCTTCTTTAGTTACTAAAGGTATTTTCGAATTTTGTTTGTGTGCCTGATTCGTTAATGAGTCCTTTGCGTTTTGTAATGTTTTTTGTTTTGATAGGTTGATTTCTATTGGATTGAGAGAACTACAAGTGCCGAAAATAACTTCTCTCGGTTTTAAATTTATTGACGAATGTTTGGTTTCGTTATAAATCGCTGTGATCATGGCAAGACCTTCGTATAAATTTAGATTCTCTACTTTTTTCTGATTGGCCATGTACATTTCTAGCAAAGTACTGTGGAATCGTTCCACGATACCATTACTGTCACTGCAGCTGGCAAAATGCAAGGAGATGCCATAATTTTCCAAAAATTCTTTGAATTTTGAATTTCGAAAGCTTGTGGCTTGATCACAAGTAATTAATTTGGGAATGCCAAACGTTTTGAAGTATTTTATTAGTGTTTCTTGAATTTCATCTGTTGTCTCATGCATGATCTTGTAAATCTGTGCAAATTTTGAGAATGAATCTACAACAGTAAGAAATTTTTCAGTCTCCTTTATAAAGACATCTATGAAAACATTTTCGAATGGTCCATTGTAGATTCGTCTAGAATGAGGTATAACGAATGGTCTTCGTTCATACTTAGCAAATTTACAAGATTCGCAGTTTTTGACGAACTCTTTCACTTTAGCCAACATGCGGGGAAAGAAGACTGACTTCTGTACTTCCTCGTATGTTAGTTTGTATCCACGATGATTGAAGCTGTGACATTTTCTTATAAATTCGTTCTGATCGGTACCTGAAATTAAATCTGGAAGTTTGATATTAGTTAAATGAACTTTAATATTTTTAAAATTTGTATCGATAATGTGTTGGCACATTCGGGCAATATTCAGGTCGGCAAAAATACCATTTAGTTTCGTCGGATCTAAGTGTCTTGTCAGAATGTCTTTTATGTCGTCTTCCGTATAGTCAGGTTTGTGAAATACATGACGAAAATGGTTTGGAAAAACCATACACGCAAGGTATGGACTCTTTGCAGCATCATCTGCTCTGTAAATAAGTAGTTGGTTCGCATATTTATTAATGATCTCTGGTCCATAGATCGGGTCATTATCGAAAAATTGATTAGATAGTTCTTCGTTTAGGTTCAATTCTGTGCGTGGAATCCTTGAAAGGCCATCGGCAACAACGTTTTGCTTGCCCTTCTTATAAATTATTTTAAAATCAAATTGTTCCAAGTAGAGCCTTTGTCTTGTAACTCTTCCCGTGGAATCTGTTAACTTTAATTCCTTTGTAAGAGGTTCGTGATCCGTATAAATCGTGAACTCTCTACCATAAAGGTACGGTCTAAAGGTTTTGGCAGCAAAATAAATGGCCAAAAGCTCTTTCGCCGTGGCTGAATACTTTTCTTCAGCTCTGCTCAATGTCCTGGATAGGTATGCAATAGGCCGTTCCTTTCCGTCATGTAATTGAGCTAGAACTGCCCCAATGGCAACATTTGATGCGTCCGTTGTAAGAATAAACGGATTATCGAAGTTAGGGTAAGCCAAAAGTGTTTCTGTTGTCATGATTGTTTTTAGCTCTTCAAATGCTCTCTCGTAATCATGATCAATATCGATGATTTTATTTTTACCTCTGAGTTTTGAAGTCATGGGTTTTGCAATATGGGCGAATTTAGGAATGAATCGTCTATAATAACTTATAGTTCCGAGGAACGATTTTAATTCTTTGGAGGTTTTTGGTAGAGGCCAAGACTTTATAGCCTCTATCTTATTAGGATTGGGTTTTACCCCGTCTATTGTGACGACATGTCCTAGGAAAGCTACTTCCTTTCGAAGGAAGTCGGATTTGTCACATTGAATTTTCAAGTTCGCATCCCTAAGGGTTTGGAGAACTTTTTTGATGTCCTCTAAATGACTTTGAAGATTAGTACTGTAAATGATGATGTCGTCCATATAGACGAAACATCGGATCCCTAAATGTTTTCTCAACACTGTATCCATAAGACGCTGAAAAGTCGCAGGCGCGTTTTTCAGTCCAAATGGCATACGAAGAAACTCGTACTTGCCATTATCAATATTGAAAGCGGTTTTCGGGATGTCTTTAGGGTCGACTTCAATCTGGTGGAAACCACTAGCTAAGTCGAGCACTGTAAAATACTGAGCTTTTCCTAGTCGGTCTAAGATTTCGCTCACCTCAGGAATCGGATATCGATCCGCCGGGGTTTTTTCATTCAATTTTCTATAATCGACAACAATGCGATATTTTCGTTTCCCAGAGTTGTCGAGTTTTTTCGGTACGACCCAGATGGGGGAGGTCCATTGTGAAGAGGATTCTCTAATTATACCGTTTTCCAACATTTTTGTAATTTGGGTTGAAACTTCCTTACGGAGGTGGTAAGGATATTTATATGTTTTTTGATGGATGGGTTTTTCATCCGTTGTATTAATAGAATGCTTTACCTCGTGTGTAAAGGTTAGCTTTTCATCATCCGCAAAGAATACGTCTTTGAATGATCTGAGTGTTTTGATCAAAGCATTTTTCTCTTCGTTATTCAGGTGTTCTGATGGGAAATTCAAACGAGGATTTACCTTCTGATGATTGATTTCTAGTTCGAAAGCGTCACTAGGGAATGGCTGAAGTGCCGTGTGGCCTTGTTCACCTTTCTTGGTTAGATGCACGAAAGCTTTATAATTATTTGCTTCATAAACGCCTGGTTTTAAAATTACGTTAGGATTCAAACTGATTTCCTTATCAATTAAAAATGAGCCGTTCGTTGTGGTGCAGATTTCGAATAGGTTTTCATCGGTGCCGTGGAAATTGATAGAAGTGGGGAAATATTTTGACACCGTGTATCTACGATTACTAAATGTAACAAATGCTCTGGAGGTGTCGATTACCGCACCCATGGCAGCTAAATTTTCATAGCCTATAAGGCCGTCAAAGAAATCATGAAATCTGAAGACATAGTACGGAAGTTTTTCATCGGATACTTCCGGGAGCAAATTTGTGTTTACCACGCGATCTATAAGAAACTTTCCGTTCTTGTTATTTATAACGGCTGGTCGTTTAATTTTTGTCGATATATTAACGTGCTCAGGGTTGATGTATGATTTATTAGCGCCAGTATCCACTAGGAAATTTAAATATCCCTTCGTGGTGGACAGGCGCAGGTATGGAATAAAGTTCATGTTGGCATGTTTGCTACACGAACGGTTTGAAAATTTATTTCGTCTCCTGTTTCGCTTGCAGTGTCATCGTCATCGTCATTGTCTTTGTCGTTGTCGGTGTCGTCGTTCACTTCGTTATTGTGAACTTCGGCTTTGTTCTTATGAAATGGTTTTGCCGCGGGTTTGAAGCGAGGGGGATTGGATTTCGCTTCGCCGTTGCTGTTCGGTTTGTCTTTGTAGTTGTCTTTTTGTCGTGGGAATTTACTGTATGATGGGCGATTTCGCACCTCAGCGTTTTGGTTGATGCATACCGATTGGTATGCATCTTCTAATGTGGTAGGTTTGGATTGTCTTATTATGGATGCGAGTGGCTCGCCTATGTTGTCTAAATATTTGGTAACTATTAGTATTTCAATCAGATCATTTGTTTGCAGTGGATTAAGCGATAGGTTCATCTTGATTTTTGTGGATAATTCTTTTACATCCGTATAAAATTTATGGTTATTTCTATCACCTCGTTTCATGTGAAATAGGTGAGACAAGTTTGTGGCTAGATCTTTCTGATCGCCATAAATTTCCGACAGAACCCGTTTTATGCCAGGTATGGTATTAGGATTTCCGTTTGCGCATAGAACGGTGCGCGCATCACCTTTTATTTTATTTTTAATAGCCCTCATATAGTGGCTGGGTATCGTGTCGGGAGCGTTGTTGTCTCCCTTCACTAAGTACATTTGGTATATTTCTTCTAGCTCTTCAAGCCAGGCAGGTAATTCCTTTTTGATGCCTGTGAATTCAGACATGTTTCGAATCGGGTCAGGCAGTCTATAATTGTCAAACTGTCTTCCACTGCTAAGCAGCATTTCTTGGAGCTCAGCCACAGTAGCTTGGAGCTGCTCAATTTCACTTGATCGGTTGCTAGGCATTTTCTTGCTTTTGCAATTTTTCCACAGTAAAAGGATAAAAATGACTTACGTTATTATTTTCCACATGTGTTCACAAGATCGAAGCGGGCCTTAGCTGTCGTTCCTCGATGAAGCGTCGTTCCTGGTGATTAATCCCCTGTTGGATGACGTGGCTTTTCTCGGTTCCTGTCGCTGGGTCTCTTTTAGTTCACTTCGATACTTATCCGCACCGCGCTGCGCCAGTTATGTTTGTTCTTTGAACAAACGAGTTTTTTAAAAAACACTTTATTATTCACTTTTCTTAAAGTCAAATACTTAAACCTCACTGCACCGATCTACACGCGAAAAAGAGGTTGAGCCACATGGCGCTAACTCTTTTATAGCCTAAAAATGCTGATTATTAGTTTTAGCTATCAACTCGTTCATTGGCGCGAAACGTGGCGTGATGCGCCTGTTGCTTTTCCTGACGCACATATAATAGAGTCTGTATATAATCGAGTCCGACTTGTATTTAGTTTCTATGTTTCACATCAAACCACTCATCCGCCCATGCAAAATTGATTTAATCCAAAAATGACCCTATCAAAATCAGAGCAATGTTTTCGGTAGATTCTATTTTCACCGAATTTCTCCGGATGGGTATGACGAATTCTGATAAATCGTTTGATTGAATAACAATCAAACATGTAACACTGAGAAAAAATAATCGAATGACACTGGGAACATAGTCTAGTTTGATTGATTTATAGGAAAAATTACATTTAGAATACACTGTTGAAAAATCTTACTCAAATATTGAATTTAATATTAAAATCTTTTATGTATGAAAACATCCCCCTTATATATTTTTTTTGTATTTTTTTTATCAGAAAGTTATTCCAATTTGACTAATTTGACGTATAGTGGTGCCGTGTCGGAATCCGTGAAATGGAGATTAACAGTTTTGGAAAGGGCCTGGCCGGGTAAGGGGGTAAAAAGGGCCCCCAAACCAAATCACCAGCTGTATGCAAATATTGTAAAGGATATTAAATAAGAAATTTTGGCGTTTTTTTTTTTTGAACCCCTATGTGGCTTAACATAGGATCTATAGTGAAAAACGTATTTTTTGGTTTATTTCACGCCATCCTCAAAAGCTTCGAGATAAAAATTTGAACAAAATACTGAATGTGCATCTCACTGAGGTGTATCAAGAAGAAATATCAAAAAAAATATTGAAATTTTGAAAACATTTTTTTGGGATTTAGAGATTCAGTACTGCTCTAATTCATAGTTGAATGTGATTCTATGGATTTTCTAGATATGTGTGATTTTTTTCAGTGTTGCGCGGTACATAATATTTTTTATATATTTCCAAAGGGCCTAGCTGGGTACGGGAGTAAAAAGTATTCCCAAACCAAATCACCAGCTATATGGAAAATATTGTATAGGGTGCTAAAAATGAAATTTTGACAGTAGTACCATATATCTGAGTTCTTATATGGTACAACATAGGGCCTATGGTGAAAAACGTACTTTTTCGTTTATTTTACGCCATCCTCAAAAGCTTCGAAATACAAATTTGGTGAAATATGGTGAAAAATGCACCTTTTCGTTGTTTTTGTTAACATGTGGCGGAAGTTTTTACTGATTTTTTAAGAGCATTGCGAGACACAAAAATTTTCTTCATCGTCTGTATTATTATTTTTATTTTCTTGAAATCGATTATTTTATTGTATTCATGGTTTTCAATTGTAAGATTAAAATGAAAAAAATATTAATAATTTGAATTTTTTTAAGTGTTCTTCTCATTAATCCGAATGATATTTCCACAAGGACATTTTTTTCTCACAGAGTTCTATTGTACTGCTGACTCCTATGAATTTGGTAAACCGTCTAAATCCAATGTAAAGATAATCTCATATGTTTTAAGATACGAGAAAACAAATCTTTGTACAGCGCAATACTCTAAATCTACCGACAAAATTTAGACATACAAAAACAAAATTTAAATAAATATTAGAGCAGTAATGGCCTCTAAATTCAAAATAAATTAAAAATGCCCAAAGGCAAAAAAAGTATTTTTTTGCGCAATCCTCTTCAAATTTCAAGAAAAAATTACGCTACATGTGGAAAAAAACAACACATACGAACGCATTTAAATAAAAGTTAGAGCATAAGTGGGTCTCAAAGTAATATTTTTTTTTTTCAAAATTTCGGAATGCCTAAAAATATATATAATTTTATTGTAGCGCGAAGAAAACTCTGAATATTCTAAAAAAATCACCTATAGCTAAAATAGACGTAGGAAGAAATTTGAATACAAACTAGATTAGTACTGATACTCAGAATAAAAAAAAATAAATTTAATTTAAAATTAAAATGAAAATTAATTTAAATTTGTTTTAGTATTTGATTTTTCGATGAAAAAATTGTTTGAAAATATTGATCGATACACCTTAGCAAGATGTACCTTCAGTATTTTTTCATATTTTTCGTCTCAAAGCTATTGAGAATGGCGTGAAGAAAACGAAAAGGTGCATTTTTCACCATAGATCCTATGTTGTACCATATAAGAACTCAAATAGGAGGCGATCTGACGTAGTGGTAACATTGATGCCTCTCACGCTAAAGGTCACGAGTTCAATTCTCACTCCCGACAGTCTTCCAAAAATGGAAGGTAAAAGTGACGAACCAGCCAAAAGTGTTGATAATCACTATAATACAGAAAAAAAAAGAACTCAAATATATGGTACTCCTGTCAAAATTTTATATTTAGTACCCTATACAACATTTTCCATACAGCTGGTGATTTGGTCTGGGGACACTTTTTACTCCCTTACCCAGCCAAGCCCTTTGGAAATATAAAAAAAAATATTTTGTTGTACCGTGCTCCCTTGGCCGAGTGGTTAGCGTCATAACTAACATGCCGGGTGTTCGGGTTCGATTCCCGTTCTGGTCGGGGGAATTTTTCGTCAAAGAAATTTCCTCCGACTTGCACTGTGATCACGCGTATTCTAGAGCTTGCCACTCAGAATGCATTCAAGGCGTGTTATTTGGCATAGAAATCTCAACTAAGTACTAATAAAAATGACGCAAGTAATACTACGTTGAGACGGCGAAGTTCCTCTAGGAACGTTAGTGCCATTGAAGAAGAAGAAGAACACTGAAAAAAATCTGAAAAAATTCACACATATCTAGAAAAGCCGTAGGAACCAGGCTCTTTGACATTCAATGGTGATAATGGCGATATGTTGACCAATAGATGTCAACATATGGGTTACCATAGCATTCTAACGATCACGTCCTTGGACCACATTTGCCGAACGTGACGAAAACTTTTTTTTCCATGAAACTGTTTGATTAGTTTAAATTTTCTATCAAAAGGTTTACCGTGTCTGAACACAAAGTCTCTTGTAAAACGTTGAACCAGTTGGAATTCGCCACCTGTTTTCAAAATATAGATAAACTGTCAGTGAAATGGGTATCTGGTCGGAGCTCTGAATGAATAGTCAATGTTATAGTTACCCAGTATCCGTAATCACTGTACATTGAGGGCAGCGTGTCCTGTGGTCGTTTATGTAATGCTTTGATATCAGTTTGTTTTTAAATTGTTCCTCTTTTAGTACTCAATATTTCGTTACAATCTGTTTTGGTTCAAAAGTTGTGCATAATAGAAGCATAATGGATTTTATGTGCTAGATGATATTCTTCTTTTCTGTTTTGCTCGAACCTCATATCTTTTTACTCGTCAATATATAACATCACTTCAGTATGCAGGCAGAAATCGATTTCCGTAACACACTCGGCTGTTTTTTTTTCTTGAACTATGAGCCAACCCATTTCAGATTCTCAATCTCTACGTATCGGAGCGTAAAGAACGAAATCAATCCCAATGCCTTCGATTCTCTGAATTCATTATCTCTTTTATGCACCAATCTCAAACATACCATCCCAAGCCCAACAGTCCTTTGTAATCTATCATTAAACTTTGTTCGGCATCGGTATAAGTTATAAAATTATAAATTTTGCATGTGAAGTTTTTGCAGCTGCACAGCATTCTGATACGTCTGGATTGAGGTATTTTCTTTTGACGGAAGAATCTTGCATCCGACACATCTATCCGAAACCACATATTTACCTCTCATGACCACAAAAAGCTATCGATGACTGAAATTCAATATTAAAGGGTTACATACGTTCCACATCAAACCAACAAATTTGTTCTCACTTAGTTTCATTTTTGCACCCGTGAAATCCCATTTAGAACCCCAAAAACTAACATCCAGAAAAGAAAGGATCAACCGCACCCGAGAATGCGAAACGATGCCAAGAAACCACATCACCATTATTGTTATTAGCTGTATCGCGAAAAGCTTTTCCTTTATTATTGTTTCGCGCTCATTTTTCAGCGCTCGGTATTATCAGACCTTCGAAACTCGTCTCATCTTACTACGTTAATTCCCCGCCCGTCCCGGCCGCGACGTCGTCTCCACTCCGGGTTCCCTGCGTGTCTTCGCCCCCCAAGTCCGCCCGCCCTCTCGCTAGTTCGTATCGTATTATCCATCATGCTTGAATGTGCGTTGCATAAATTATTATGCTGCTGCCTCCATTTCTTTCGCCCGAACGATTTCGTTCGAGCTTCTTCTCTGATGATTCCTCGCCAAGCCGGTTGGGCGACCGAAAGCCGAAAACTGTTACGAAAATATTTCCAAGAGGAAGGTACTGCGAGATATGGACAGAGAAAAAAACTTGAGCAACCGTGGATCAGTTTCCTTCTGGTTTCGGCGTTATTATGCGCCGTTCAGGACGTGGGAAGCCATTGAAGAGCTTCCCTTTTTTGGAACGGGGTCGTACGCTTGGTAAGGAAATGCCAAGGTTTTTTTCTCTCTTTTTTTTTTGGTTAATGCTAAAGATTGGAGATTGGGAAATTTGACGTTTGTTTATAATTTGCCTTTTTATGACAGCAAGCTCTTGAGGCGAATATGCAACAAAAAGTTCTAACGGAAATAGGCTCACTTGTTTGTTGGTATATGGTTCTAAGATAGTTGATGAGCGTTTTTTCTATGGACATCCTTGAGAGGAACCGAGAGAACACCTCTTTAACTAAACGAAACGAGTTGACATGTTTATACGATTTTTTTTCTTAAATAAATCTTCAAACTTCAATTGATCATTTGTATTCCAATTTTGATAGTGTTTGTTCGTTAACAGATACTAATTCAAACATAACCCCTCATGGGACCATAATCATTAACGTTTTGGATAGTTTCATCAACAACGATTTTTTTTTTAAATTAAAGTGCTCGAAAAAATAATCTAAACAGGTTGTTTCAAAATTTGTGGTGAGAAGCCATTTTCCATTCGATGTTATTAACTTAGGAGAATCTACAGCTGTTCTTACTAACGTCTTTAAAATGTGTACATATCAGCTAGTTGATCAAAAGTTTGTGTCTATAAAAAAACCCGATCTGTACCAGCTGATTTGAATCTTTTACGTCAATTAACAATGAAAATTTGTTGTGAATATTTTCGGAGGAAAATTGAACAGCATCAAAACAACAGTAAAGAGTTCTTAGAAGATATAGGAGTGCGGAAAATTTTAACATCTTTAATAAAATCAAATAGCATGTAAGTTTAACGATTATTTTGTCGATTTGTATTTATTTGAATGTATTTTAAAAATATGCTCTGGAGAAGATTTATAGAAAATTTTATTCATGACGATCCGAACGCAAATTCGATATATATGCAACAATTCCCCACAAATGTGATGGTTTTGACAGTCCGGCTGAAAAGTTTATAAGGTAAAACATTAAAAACTATTTTTTTGGGCAAAAATCAATTTTATTATTCAACATAATTGCCTTGGAGGGCGATACAGCGATTATAGCGATCTTGCAACTTTTCGATACCATTTTTATAGTACTCTTTCGGTTTTTCCTCAAAATAGGCCCCAGTTTCGGTAATCACTTTATCATCGGTCTTAAATTTCTTGCAAACGAGCATTCTTTTCTAGTCTCTGAACAGAAAACAGTCGCTGGGGGCCAGATCTGGAGAATGCGGTGGATGCGGAAGCAATTCGAAGCCCAATTCATGCAATTTTACAATCAATGCACGAAATTCGGATTTTTTCCATTTATTTCACAATAACAAAAGTTGCTTCGCTCTCAATGCTGTAACTCACGAAGCAATCGACCGATTGCTGATTTTGACACGTATCCATTGAAAGACGGTGCTTTGTGATAGTCAAGTAGATTTTTGCAAGAGGCGCCATCTAGACGTCAACCTTATAAACTTTTCAGCCGAACTGTTATGATAGTTTCGGTTCAGCTCTATGCTTAATATTGTCTGAACTATTTGTCATCAAAATCTCTATTCAACACTTGTTCACGCAAATTAGGAGAAATTATTAAGCTGTTCGTTAACTACTAGATAAAACTTGTTCAGCTTTTGCTGCATTTAAGGAGCTGCTGAAAAAAAAATAAATAGGCCGAGATTCAAACGCATGGCTTTTGCATCGATGATCCTCAATCGAACCATTTGCTCCGTTAGACCACCTAAAAATGTAAAGGAAAGCAGTCAACATTCGAACTGCTCCGATATTTAATAATAAGGCTTTAGAGAAAATAGTGTTTTTCTCCAGTGCTATATTAAATCCTTCTACGCAAATGTTCCAATTCAACAATGACATATTAGGCTGTCAAAAAAGTCCTGCGGTATTTCCGCGAGGTGTCGTTGTAAGCGCGTAGTTCTAGTTGTATTCATTGTATCGAGTCATACTATAGCTTGTTGGAAAGGTATTTTTGCGCGCTATAATATAGTCCTTGACAGTGTTTTGTTTGGTTAAGTCGTTCGTGAGTTATAGTGTCGCAAATATGGAGCAAAATAAAGAGAAAATCCGACATATTTTACAGTACTACTATGACAAAGGCAAAAATGCATCTCAAGCTGCCAATAAAATTTGTGCAGTTTATGGACCCGATACAGTTTCCATTTCCACCGCACAACGATGGTTTCAACGTTTTCGTTCTGGTGTAGAGGTCGTCGAAGATGGGCCACGCTCCGGAAGGCCTGTCGTCGAAAATTGCGACAAAATCGCTGAATTAGCAGAGAAAGACCGGCATAGTAGCAGCCGTAGCATAGGCCAAGAGCTGGGGATAAGTCATCAAACCGTTATTAACCATTTGAAGAAGCTCGATGTATGGGTGCCACACACGTTGACGCAAAAAAAAACATCTTTGACCGTATCGACGCATGTGAATCGCTGCTGAATCGCAACAAAATCGACCCGTTTCTGAAGCGGATGGTGACTGGCGATGAAAAGTGGGTCACTTACGACAACGTGAAGAGCAAACGGTCGTGGTCGAAGCCCGCTGAAGCGGCTCAGACGGTGACCAAGCCCTCATTAACGGCCAGGAAGGTTCTGCTGTGTGTTTGGTGGGATTGTCAAGGAATAATCTATTATGAGCTGCTTCCCTATGGCCAAACGCTCAATTCGGACCTGTACTGCTAACAACTGGACCGCTTGAAGGTAGCACTCATGAAGAAGAGACCATCTTTGATAAACAGAGGCCGCATTGTCTTCCATCAGGACAACGCCAGGCCACACACTTCTTTGGTGACGCGCCAGAAGCTCCGGGAGCTCGGATGGGAGGTTCTTTTGCATCCGCCGTATAGTCCGGACCTTGCACCAAGTGACTACCACCTGTTTTTGTCCATGGCGAACGAGCTAGGTAGTCAGAAGTTAGCCACAAAAGAGGCCTGTGAAAATTGGCTATCCGAGTTTTTTGCCAATAAGGAAGCGAGCTTCTATAACAGGGGTATTATGAAGTTGGCATCTCGTTGGGAACAAGTCATCGAACAAAACGGCGCATATTTGACTTAAAACAGATACAATCAGATACTAATTTTATGAACAAATGAAAATTCAAAAAAAAATACCGTAGGACTTTTTTGACAGCCTAATGTTTATTGAACCTCTTTTCGTTCAGATCTTTGTTGGCTTAAACTGCCTGTTGTAGCAGGTTCGGATTTCTTACAAACTTTTCACTGGGTTCGGACAATCGTCTCTTCACTTTGGATTTCAAATCGACAACAATGATTTATTGTGCTCAAGACCTATTACGGAAACTCCTATGCAAGAAGCTATTCAAAAGCTTAATAATAGAATTATTTCAAATCAAAGCTTTGCATATGTATGGTGCGGTACAAGATTTTAGGTGGGTTCGGACCAAAACATATTGTGATCACTGCCTCTAAGAATATAAGAATATAAGAAGAGAATATAAGAATATTTAGTACTGGATATAGTTGTGAAACATTAGTGAATTCAAACAACATTTTGGAAGTGAAAAACTTAGAAGCTGGTGGTTTTTAAAGTGATATTACGAATTTTACCTCAAAAATGGATTATGAATATGATTATTTCTATCAACCAAATCAAAGCTCTCTAACTGCTCTACTTGTGCTACGACATCCAACTGCTATCTTTCTTAATTTCACTGCAATACCATTTTAAACCATTCCTGGCGATCTTTCAATAAAAATCTTCAAAAATCACGATGGGGCAATTGAACTTGATGTTGGTTTTCTAAATACCTGGAACAAACAATAAGTTTTTTTTTTGTGTTTTTTCCGAAAGATCATGAAACTGTAATTTGCAAAAAAGTATTTTATTTTAATGTGGTTGTTTTTATATTGTACTAGCTAACCCGGCAAACTTCGTCCCGCCCATTTACTTGATTAATTCTCGAGTAATGCAGAAATTTGTGTTTTATTTGTATGGCAGCCACCCCTAAGGGGGGGGGGGGGAGGTGTATCTAACCACCATAGAAACATTCATTGCACCCTAAAGTTTCCATATGCCTAATTTGGTTTAATTTGCTTGATTAATTCTCGGGTAATGCAAAAATTTGTGTTTCATTTGTACGGCAGCCCCCTCTAAGAGAGGGGGAAGGAGTATCTTAACACCATAGAAACATTTATTGCATCTTAAAACCTCCACATGCCAAATTTGGTTTCATTTGCTTGATTAATTCTCGAGTAATGCAGACATTTGTGTTTCATTTGTATGGCAGCCCCCCCTTTGAGTGGGGGAAGGACTGTCTAACCATCATAGAAACATTTATTGCACCCTAAAACTTTCACATGCCAACTTTGGTTTCGTTTGCTTGGTTAATTTCCGAGTAATGCAGAAATTTGTGTTTAATTTGTATGGCAGCCCCCCCGTAGAGAGGGGGAGGGGTCTCAAAATATCACGAAAACCTTCCCCGGCCCCAAAAACCCCTACATACCAATTTTCATGTCGATCGGTTCAGTAGTTTCCGAGTCTATAAGAATCAGACAGACAGACAGACATCACTCCATTTTTATATATATAGATTAGTTTCTAAAAAGTGAACAAAAGTAGTCTAAAGTTTGAGAGTTGCGCGCGTGACTCAGATATAAAGGATAAGAATTTAAAAGTTTTGTAAGTGTCAGTTTAGAAATTTTTCGTAAAGGAAAATTTCTCGATTTCTCTGGGTGGAGATATTTAAAGTCAATCCAAAACAAGGATGGCGGTTGGGTTTGTGTCTTGGTGGGCCATTTGGCAGCAAGAGCCTTGTCGGGACCGTATCAGCTCTGTGGCGGACAAGACTAAGTATTGGCTTGTCTTTTGACATTGCAATTTTTTTTACTTACATCAGTAAATGAAACTGATGATTAGTAATATCTCTTAGATGAAGGCATGCTTTCTCCAACAGTGAAGAATTGTCCTGACCACGTCCTTGCAACTGCTAGGGAATGAGAAGGAATGTTAGTTTGATATTTACTTAAGAGAGATGCAGAGAACTCTACGACCTCTCATAAATATCTCGGGAATTTAGAAAATGTATTAGTAGGGAAAATGAGCCATAGGATACACTCAGCCGGTGTTCCTGGCGCAGATCATTGTTAGAACTCACGAAATTGTAAATCTTCGTAGGAGAACTTGCATTTACCCGGGTCATACACCAAACTACTCGCATGTCGTTCGTTTTGCAACACAGAATAAAATCAACAAGTTCATTATCCTTTTTACATACAGCAGAAAAGATCCAACGCTGGCACGATTTTCGAAACACAGGAGCATCATTGCACAGAGATACTTTCGACGGTGATATGCTGCATCCCAAATATATTCTTTCGGGAAATAGCGTGATGCTCGCTTCTGTCGTTGCTCTGCATCATGTTCATGGGTTGGAGCACAGGAGCATGCACATACACACACACACACACACCCTCAAACATCCTTACCTTGGCAAATGGATTCTGCCGTGCATCTCAAGCGGTCCGTGTCAGGATGTGAACAGTGAACAGCTAATATCGTTAGAATGCATCGTCCCGTTTTTTTTGCGGCCCTCACCGTTTTCCTGCCATCGAGCACCAACCGTGTTGCTGCTGTGTGACAGTCATGGTTACTCATCAGCTGACACAATCCTCCAAGATTTCGTGTCACTTTTGTCGGCTCGGATGTTTGTTTATGATCCTTCACGCCATGTTGCGTCGCGTTGTTGTTATTATTCGAAACAACAATAATTCCCCCCTTGAAGGCGGGATTCGAGAATCGTTTTTCGTTCGACTTGTTTGTGATGTTTGTTCGGCGCTTTCTCCTCAAAAACTCGTCTATTCTCGGGGATGGAAACGGGTTATGCTTGAGTCCCGCTTAATTATGAATGCATACAGTGACTGACTACTCGTTCGCCGTCACCGCCATCAGACTGAGATTTAGCGCTGGCTTGTGAGCCATGCAGGTTACGTCGTGCTGGAGGATGGCATCCTACTTTTGATGCTAATGATGATGCCGTCGCATGATGCCGTCGAGGTGCACATTTTTTTTTTGCTGCTATGCTGCAGAGAGACTGTGTGTTTGAAATAGATGACAATATAATGAGGCCTCTCGGTGGTCTTTCAAGAGATAGAGAGATTTACTCATGACGGGGTGGTGTATTAAGCATAATTGAGGGATTTGAGATGAGCTTTTGAGTTGAGCTGAGGTAGGCAGTCATTATAAGGCAATATGGATGATAAGATAATCCAATGCTGTACCCTTTTAGCATTCAAACTCTAACGATAATTTTCTTCTTTCATTACAGGTAAATGACGGCACGGTATTACACATGTGCATAACATAACGTAAGTACGTTGAGCTGCCAAAAAACGCTTCTTTGTCATACAATCTGGCAGCTTCCGATCCTTCAACATCACTACCCAGCAGTTCATTCTATGCTGTGGTTCACCGTTCAGCCTTGAACCAACCCGGGCCATATCATTACCAGGGCAATATGTGAGTGGAACCATTCGAATGTTGCATGACATGCATACGATCTCCGTATTCATCACGTAAGAAATTCTGGTTCCAGTTCTGGTTGCAATCGTTGCTGCTCTGTACCAAACTCTGACATCTCAAGCAAACCTTCAGCAATTCAACTTGCAACGTATCGACAAACACGTATGCGTATGTTTGTCGTGACATGATTTTTTATACCGAAGCACTGGTGGTCTGATTCTGGTGGCAAAATCAACAGTAGCAACAGGAGCGTCGTCGTCCTCGTCGATGCATGCATATTCTGCTCGTTCATTTTTTTTCGGTCTCCCTTCACCTTTACCCTCTGCTGGAAACGCCAATATCCGGTTTGGCAGTTTGCGTTCGCCGCTTGCAATCTGTGGCCGCAGTGCAAGGTATAGTAGCTTTCGATCTCTTACTCTAGAGCACGACCACGATGGGTGGCTGCTCCGAGTGGCAGCTTTTTCGCGTTAATACTTTGATATAGAATTTATTCATGAAGTACAAGGTTCTTTTACGTTCACTCTCGTTCTCAATTCATTCTCGCACTTGACCTGGGCTGCGGCCGGCACCGGTGGCACCGTTCTCCGGGGCGGAGCTGCTGCTGCTGCACTGGTGTACCTTCCGACATGTGCAATTGCGGGATTCAGGTTTGCTTTAGGCGACCCCAAGGTTCAGGGTTGAATTGGGTTGCAGCTATTCGGTGCATTTAGAAGTTTAATCTGGGTATGAGACTGAAAAATGTTTCTTCCAATGTTGTTTCCTGACCCGAATCCGTTGTGAATTCTTGTTAATCTATATAAATAAAAATGGAAGGCCAAATGTGTTGGTAGGCGCAAAACAGGAGGAAGGAATAGTCCGGTTTAAGCCGTCTTCATTTTGTTGTATTCGGGTCTTCCCGTATCTGAAATTAATTATGTATTTGTTTTTTTTTCAAAAATTCGTGACTAAAACATCTTGTTTGGTTGGATCGGGATCCTTGACGAAATTAGTGAAAAAGGAAGTGTAACCCAAATAAACAAACTCCAACAAATGAAATACTCTGTTGAAAAAATTACTTAGAATCAAAATTTAAAAATAAGAACTTTTCGTATCTATTTTTTTCTTTTTCTTCCACCCCTTTTATAATTAATTCTTACTAATCAACACTGGCTTAACTTCTTGAATTATGTTGTTTGATGGTATCATACAGGGTTGCCATAATCAAATCTGTGTTTTTGGTTTTAATCTTTTTATCTGTGTTTTAACGTAGGACTTCATCTTACATTAAGGCACCCTTAAATCAGAAAACAGGTCACGTTTTTATGAAATAAAGTTAACTTTAATAACTATTTTTGCTGCGAATGGATTTTAACGATTTGCACACCAATCGGCACGGAAGTCTTCTAAGATTTGTTTGATATTCTATACATTACAATCCCATAGTCTGCATATGAAAATTGGAAGCATTCCCATTTCCCCATACAATTGTTCTGTCCATTTGTGTGCTTTCCCGAACAGAGTTGTCAATAACGGGCAACTTATGCAGCCGCTAGAATAGAAACATCGAAGGGGGTTAGCGAAAAGAGAATATTTGCGAAGTAAACTCCACGCTTGCATAGTAAGTTAGCTGTCGATAGCGTATAAGTATTGCATCTCATCTGAGGAAAATTTTCAGAATCTTTCTATACCCGAAAAAACAAAGGTCGTTTATTCTGCTCGCTTTGTGTTTTATGTTTCCCCTCGAGCTGTGAACACTAGCGAATATTTCACTTGAAGTGCATCTGGCATTGTAATTAACACAACCATCCGAGCTTGCCATGGCTTTGTGTGTGTTGCTTGTTTCGCTGCGCGAAACTTTGAACCTGTTCATTTACTATACATGTGAATAACACACCTTCGATACTCTTAGTTCGTATTTGCTCTCGTGCGCATATGCTCTGTTCAGATGCAAAAAGGTACTAGCTTTGTTGACGGTTTTGACCGAGAGTCGAGAAACGATTTTTCATAAACGATTTTTCATTTTTATCGCTGCAACTGTGTGCATCTGTTAAACGAGTGTTTGATCCTTGTTGAATGTCGATGCACGGAAGATATCCCTCGTTAAGTACTCAGTGCAATGCGTGCATTGCTATAAAGAAACAAATTGCGACATATGACTAATTAGTGTATTGTTCTCGCAAAGGCAAGAAAGAATCGTTGCTTCTCAAAATGATTCTACAAAACCATGCAAGTCATTAAACCTTTTCAGGGTCCCCGGAACTTTTCACTGAAGTGTTTTTTTATGAAATTTCGACGTATTTGCAAATAATATCCGAAATGATAAAAAAACAAATTTAAAAAAAAATGCATAGTGTTACGTCCTAAGCGGTCGTGTCTCGGACACAACCCCTCGAATTTTTTCTCAGTCATTTGTTTGCTCTCAGCCACCACCGCAAAGATGTATACTAATATTATAATTTATGCAACAATCTATCATTTCACACTTTTTCTAAACGAATTTTCATGTCTTGTGAACTTATCCACAACCAAAACGGCGCTACTATGAATCATATATAACGGTACTCAGTATAAACGAAAATTGTCATCCGTGCTCGGGGAAAGGATTAATGAAAAACTCCATGTATTGCGGCACTGTATAGATGTAAAGAGCATTGTTTTGTATGTTCAAACAGAAAGATAAAAGGCGAAAGACGACAAACTAACTGTTTCGGTGATACATGCGACAGATATCACGCGGAAAAGAAATATATCAAATATTTTTTTAATCATAAACATACGAGGGTCGTTCAAAAAATAAGTTTCAGTGCCTCAGAGATCTCCGTAATCTACGTTTTATTTTCAATTTTTCTACATAATCGCCGTAACGTTCGAGGCATTTTTCATAGCGTGGCACGAGTTTTTCTATTCCTAGCGCGAAGTGCGTAGCGTCCAGCTTTTTGAAGTACGTAACTGCGTCACGAATTTCTTCAGTGTTATCGAATCGTTAACCGCCGAACGCATGTTTCATCACCGTATTATTGTGAAGTTTTGGAACGATTAAGAACCGCGATTAAGAAAAAAAGTCCAGCTTTATTGACGAAAGGAGTGTTCCTCATCCACGATAATAAGCGGCCCCATTCTGCTCGCGTAACTTAAGAGCAATTGAAAAAATTCAAATGGACTGTGTTCGAGCATCCTCCTTACTCCTCAGACCTCGCCCCTAGCGACTATCACTTATTCCCGGTGATGAAACAGGCGTTCGGCGGTCAACGATTCGATAACACTGAAGAAATTCGTGACGCAGTTACATCGTACTTCAAAAAGTTGGACGCTACGCACTTCGTGCTCGGATTAGAAAAACTCGTGCCACGCTATGAAAAATGTCTCGAACGTTACGGCGATCATATAGAAACATAGAAAATAAAACGTAGGGTACGAAAATCACCTTGTTTTTTGTCCTAACTTTATTTTTCCGCGATTTCTGAGGCACTGAAACTTATTTTTTGAACGACCTTCGTAAAAACATTGTTTAGTAAATACTTTTCATAAGTTTACAAAAATAAAGGAATCTTGTTCATCTTCCAAAGTTATAAATCACTGCTACTGCAAGTAAAAATAATTGCAACCAGTACGACATACATGTCGAAATCTAATACCACTGGCTAACTTTGTCCTGCCCAAAATTGATTTTTTGATATGAATACTTCTGAACATTCACGTTCTTTCAGAAAGCGAACGCTCGTGGTTTGAATTCCAGAAAATTAATTAATCAATCTTTCAATTGGCATTTGTCACTGCTAGACACGAAAATAAATAGATACATAGAAAATAAATATCAATCTTTAGTCTGCAATTAACTCTATCAGATTATCAAGCTCGAGAACAGTTTCAAAATGCTCTGTTTTTTTCGATTTTTTTCCTTTTTCCCTCAAGATAAAAAAAAAATTTTTCACCGTTACATTGATCTACGGAGGGATTTCAGCTCTAATCGGACAATCTTTACTCGAATTTGATAACCAAATTTTGGCGATTCATTTTCATTTTCTACCTGAAAATCCATTAATATTTACAAAATGGCGAAACATAAATATCAACGTCGTTAAAATTAATTCCAATTGAATAAATTACCTCCAATCGGACAAACTTATCATTGAAGAACAAATGCAATCATTTTTTTCGATTCCACTTTTCACTGCAGCACATATGCGTAGCCCTTTTTCTAAATTTTCCTTTTTTAGAATATTGTTCAACAATATATAGACGACTCAAATCTGATCAGCGGTTCTCTTGTGATGATGAGTTATACGCACCTGGGAAAAACCTTGATTAATCTTCATATGCTTAAGATTTTGAAGCATAATCTTAGCTTTAGTATCATTGGTAGGAATAGTTATTATAAATTTGACGATGTTGATAGTATCCACGTAAAAATCCGCATTTACTGTGCTTTAGTAGGAAAAAGATAAACAGTGATATTAATTTATTGTCTTTATTGTTTTTATTATTAATTCATCATTTGACAACAAGGTCTTTATGAAACTTACTACATAAATTAAAATGGACACGCGGAAAATAAACGTTGACGAAATGTATAAGTAGACACATTAAAATCAAATAATGCTACATGAAGACGTCTACAAACAAAATTAATTGGATCGTGTGAGCCATATCGGGTATTCCTGCGTGTAGCTTGGATAATTTGCCTAGATCGCAGAACTCGTTCAGGTGCATATATGCGCATGCGACCCAGTAGCTCAGAACTGTCAATTTCAGCCCGTAGGATCTTCGCTCCGAATACAGCTTGATTGATAGCACGCCGAATTTGAAGGGGTTCAATATGCAACAGCGCGCATCGATCCTCATAAGGTGGGAGATTCATCGGGTCACGCCAAGGCAGGTTATTCAGTGATCGCCTCACAAATCTCCTTTGCACGGACTCAATTCTCGCAATCCACACTGCTTCAAATGGACACCAAACGACAGATGCATACTCCAGAATTGGCCTGACTAGCGAACAGTGTAGAGAGCACGCAAACACAAGGGATCAACAAAACCTTCGGCGACTTTTATGATAAACCCTAATTGACGATTGGCTTTATCAATTATAGATGTGTATTGCAGTTTGAAAGAGAGTCGATAATCCAATAACACTCCAAGATCCTTAACTTTCTCGATGCGTTCAAGTAGTTCTCCACAAATGGTGTAGTTTTATATGATAGGCCTTTTACATCTCCGGAAGGTTATAATCGAACATTTAGCGACACTCACTTCGAGAAAGTTTATAGTGCACCAATACGCAAAACGATCAAGCGCTCCTGCAGCTCTCTGCAGTCAGCTTCATTTTGAGCAATTAGAAAAATTTTAAGATCGTCAGCATAAATCAGTAGCCCACCGTTTCGCAGAGGAGTTACCACATCATTGAAGTACAGTGTGAACAGCAATGGTCCTAGATTACTGCCTTGTGGTACACCAGAACGTGGCGAGAAAAGCGCCGATTCACAGGATCCAGTTTTGACGCAAAGTTGCCTGTTGCGCAGATACGAATGAAGCCAGTTGCACATTCTCTCCGAAACTCCGAGTCGAAATAGTTTAGCTAGTAGGATTTCGTGATTTACGGTGTCGAAAGCAGCTTTGATATCCGTGTACACTGCATCCACCTGTAATCCGTCGTCGTCGTCGTTGCCATCTTTCCGCCTTAAATTGAACATGAGAAAGCAGTATTGTGAATGCCAAAATGACTCTCATTCAGATTGATTCGAATGCTATATGAAAAAAATGGTGAGTTGGGAAGACATGTTATTGTGATCAAGCCATAACTAATATTGGATCGTTATTTTGAAAAATCTGTATGGAAACCTAAAACATCTGTAATCTGTATCTACAGATTCTTGGTTTCAAAAAGACTGAAAAATCTGTATAAATACAGATTATTCTGTAGATATGGTAACCCTGGTATCATTTTGGTTTTATTGAAATTTTAGATTTTTTTGCCAATTTTCGAAATAAAAAACAAAAAAAAACTTTCTAAAATGTAGTTTTTCAACAAAATTAATACCAAAAATAGATTTTAATACAATTTGCATTATAGCCCTATGAAAAATACGAAATCAATTTATAGGCTCAGAAACAATTATTTATAAACACAAGTCGGACTCGATTATATACAATTTTGGCCTCGATTATTCATAGTTTAAAAATATTTTTTTTTAAATTTTTTAAATATGACTTATTTCTAGAAAAATATAATATTGTTACGTTAAGGTGAAATATAATTGATTTTTAGACGTATAGTGGAGAAAAATCGAGAGTTTTGAAGATTTTGGTGGAGTTCACATCAGAAATTGTTTATAACGATATTTCAACGAAATTAAGAAAGACAGTGATAGTGTTTATATTTTTATAGTTTTCATGATCTCGGGACCAAGGGAGCTATATATTTTTATATTTTTTTTGGCTGAGGGGTTTTTACATAATACAATCATACCAACCAATATAACGTAACTTTATAAGATGTTTTAGAATTAATTATAAACAATACAGACAATGTAATAAAATTATTCAAGATTACCTTAGCATGGGTTCCCTCTCATTGCTCGATTCTGGGGAATGATAAAGCGGACTCGCTAGCTAAGGTGGGCGCTTCAGAAGGCACACTTTTTGAAAGGCAAATTGCTTATAACGTTGGCAACGTTGGCAACGCATGTGGAGTGAAGATGAGTTCGTTCGCTGGTTACACACGATTATCCCTAAGGTTTCGACGAAAGCTTGGTTTAAGGGGTTGAATGTAGGTCGTGATTTCATTCGCGTGATATCTCGGCTTATGTCCAATCACTACAACCTAAACGCGCATCTCTATTGCATTGGGCTCGCAGCATACAATCTTCGTGATTGTGGCGATGGCTAACACGACATCAAGCATATTGTCTGGTCGTGTATCCGGGTCCATGCTGCTCTCTAGAGCACCTCCTATCCGATCTATAAACTTTTACTTAGTCGCGGCAATACATACACACACTCTTTACAGATACACGGGCCAAAGGTTGTGCAGTCCACTGATCATTCAACAAGAGCCAAAGGTTGTACCGCTCATGACAACTCTACACGAGCTGATGTTTGCGCCGGCTAGTGACCATTCTATCCTGGATTCCTCGAGTCGAGAAAGACGCACCACGCTAGATATAGGGTACAGACTAGGGGGGCGTTGCTGATTAATGGTCAGCTGCATCCCAATAGGAAGTATCCCGTGTCGGGCACACGTACAGAGCATTGAAGACAGCAACATCACAATTACGAAAACACTTGTAATACTAACCTCGAGCCAACCGCGAATAATCGGTTACATATTACTAACATAGTTATAAGGCAAACATTGTCGAAATATTGAACTCCCGGCCCCGTCAGGTTGACGCCATATGAGCCTCAATAAAAATATATATTTTGGATAGAAAAAAATTTTTTTGGAGCATGAATTATTTCGTATAAATCCTTCTAGTATGTTTTCAAACAGATAAGTATCGTATCATGGGGTAGCATTGGTCTTTTCTCATTTTTTTGTGAATACGTCCTATCTAAACACATGAATATCATATTATCTATCTATCAAAACTAGTACTGCCCTAGTTGAAGCGGAAAGAAATAAAGCTCACAATTTTCTAAACATAATAAAACAATTAATGTTTCATGTCCAATTTTTATTTTGGATATCTATCTGGATAACGAAATTATTCAATAAAGTTGAATTAATTTAGTTTTGGAAACATCCGATGCTAGAATTTGTACTGAATGGACATTTCATTTCAGGTACGCAGAGTAGAACGGTTGGGAGCCTCATACATAATGTTTGGTTGATAGTAACAATCAAGTTTATTATTAACTTTCGGATTCAAATTAATAATAACACCTAAAACCACTATTTTTGAAGTTTTTCACTTCCAAAATGTTGTTTAAAACCACTAATTTAGATGATTCACAACTATATCCAGTACTAAATTTTCTCATCTTTCAAATGGAAGTAACAGAATCGTCCTACGTAACGTACTTTTTGAAGTAGAGCCAGTTTAATGCAAACAGATCCCGGGACAATAAAGAAGTTCAATAACTCTGTCATTGTTGAAAATCGGCCATATGCGTAGAAGGATTTTTGTTCATCAAATATGATCGTCTATCACCTCCTGAGTTATCGTGGATATTTTTTTTCCGTGGCGAAAATCTGGGAACCACTATATCTGTTTGGCATGGAATAGCTGAATTATGCCAAGCGGCACCTTTAGCAGAACGGCAGCAGTAAATTCGAAATCGAATGTGGCGGAAACTATAGCAATCGCAGTAGAACGAATTTTGATTGTAATGTTCAACCGATGAACACAGCACTCACTGCTGGAAAAAAAAAACTTTCCAATCGACTTAAGTCGTTAATGTGTTATACTTCAATGCCACTTCTAATAAGAGGAGAATGAATTACAATGTTTGAAACCTTAAACAATGGTAAAAACAATGGAATGGAGGAGTTACTTTTAATTTTACTTTTACTTTTAATCCGGAAATGCACGAATCCGTGTAAATTGATTTTTTTTTACTGTGTCTCAAAATGAAAGGTATGTCCAAAGCAGTACATGTGTTTCTGAACTCATAAAAAAAAGAACTGTTAAACGTGGTCCGGTCTGACTTAACGAAGACCACATAATAAATGTGTTATGTGCAATGTCCACTTGTGCTTCACAAGTAAACGAATTTTTTTCGCAGAATACCATAACTAACTATTTATTTTACTTTTCTGATGACTTTTATTATGTTTTTTGTATTACAAAGCAATAACTCCTAACTCTTCGTTTATTTACTTTTATGTTCCATAGGGAAACATATTTCTCATGAAATTATAGGAACTCTATACACCCTGCTATGTTTTTCTGGTGATATTCTCTTACTTTACACCCACAATAGCTAAAATATTGTGTTGTATTGGCATATCTAGTCTTGGACATCTTATGGTCCAGAAAGGGTTAAGCAGCTTTACATACTCGAAATTTCAAAAACTAAATTAGGCGGCCTTTTTGAAAACGGTCAAAGCTTCTGTCAAAGACGTCAAATTTCTGTCTCTTACAGCTTTTGAAATAAATGGCATCTTTGCATGAAGACTCCTGAACATTTTTTTATGTAAATTCTCGGGATTGACTTGTTCTTGACATGACTCGAAATAGAAAAAAAAAGTTTGCGAAACCCGACAATCGGTAGAAAAGTTACAAAAAAATACTATAAGACTCGAAAAATTTTATAGTGAAAATGTAGGAAATAACTCAAATTTTCATTACAAAATATCAGACAAATTTAAAAAATACAATGAAAAAAATATTATGAAAATTTTTAGTGATGAACCAGCCTTTGGCTGAAAATCTCTTTAATAAGAAAAAAAAGAAAGAAAAAAAAAATATTATGAAAATTAAAATTTGTTTTTTTCAAAAAAATATTTTTTCATACAATATTTATACAAGTCATACAAGAGCACTTCTGCAGTTGAAGAATTTTTCTTACAACAAAATTTTTATGTTTTCTGTGTAGAAATTACAACTAATCCTAATATTGGAAAATTATTTAAATAAAAAAAAATATTGAGTTTTGTTAAAGACACCAACTTACTATCTCATATAGCTTTTGAAATAAATTATATTTTTGTATAAATAATCCTGGAAAACTAATGTTTAACTCGTAACAGTTTTGTGAGTATATTCTTGTGATCGACATGTTCTGCAATTCTTCTTGTCTATTTAGAAACCTGTCACGAACATGTCAATCCCGAGAATTTGCACACAAAAATGTCGATTGAACTAAAAAGTTTACACCTCTCAAATACAATCGAAAAGGATGTATCATCGTCATGTACTAGAGGGCGCTAATTTTTTTTCATTTTTTTTCTTGAAAGCTGGAATTTTTTTTACATATCATATCTTGATATCAGAGGGGCTTTTCTGGCGTTTTAGAGATATGATTTTTCGAAATCCATTTTTTGCAAGTTCGATATTTTTTCAGTAAAAGGCTGGTTTCAATTTCATACAAATGGAAGTTTTGTTCTTTATCACAAAATATCAGACACGTTTTTTTCAAATTTTTTTTATTAGGGTCATTTCCATTTTACGGTGGCCCGGTAAATCGAGTTTTTCCCTCTTTTGCAAGAATGCCTTTTTTATGAATTCATAACTTTTGAACTACTGGACCGATTCTTATGACCGACATATCAAATTGAAGCCAAAAATTGATTAAATATTAATATAAATATTTTCGAACATTTACGTTTTCTCACTTAGCGATCGTTCGTGGGTTCAATCCCAAAACTATCCATTTATTGATCTTTTGATAGGCCTTTTTCACGACTAGAGCCAAAGAAATTTTGTAATCTAAAGCTAGATAAATAATATCGATCAATCAATATATACGCGAAGAAGTATGTAAAGTTTTGACATTTAAGCTGTTTTTCATGGAATTTAACCCGAATGTCATTCGTGCCTGATCTACGGTGGTGTGAAGCAATGACCTCCATCAGATTAGCAACCTCGCATTTTATGAAATGGACCAATTTTCAAAATTCTACAAAAAAGTTCCGATTTTTCTCTCCTTAACATGGATCTATGGCCAGAAATGAACACGACAAAATAAAGATAGCTCAAATCGGAATCCGTTCTCGAGTTTCGCGAACTTCACAGTATATAATCGCTTTTCACTGTATATAATCGAAACATGTACATAATCGAGTAAAAAAAATATTGTTTTTACGCATATATTTTTCGCTTTTTGAATATAAAAGAAGAATTTCATGTTTGATTCATTCCCTCAAAGTCATTAACCCTTTGAATACGGGGGAGCGCTATAGCGTTCCTCTTGTTATATGCAAAAAGTGCGGGGAGCGCGATAGCGCTCTTCTTGCCTAATGTTAATATTTTTGACTTGGGACCTCTTAACGTAGAATTTCGTCTTTCGGGGACATTTGTAAAAGAGGATTTTACGCGCTTTATGCAGCAAATGATAATTGCGAATGAAATTGTGTTAATATAATATTGTATTTTGAGTCATGTAAGTTTATGCTAGAAAATTTTATAAAACCCACTTTTTATGTGTGTTTTTTTTCATTAATACAACTTTTGCGACCTAATGAGTTATCTGTGTTCTTTAGTATTTTTTCAAATATACACAAACTCAGCCGCATTTTTGGCATATGCTCACAAAATTTGCTCCGCACTCAAACGGTTAAACACATTTCTGGTAGTTTTGTTCCTAACCCAAAAATTTAATTTTTCCTCCTTTTTTTTTTTTTTTTTTTTTTTTCCAAAAATGACATTTTTCAAAAATTCATAACTTTTGAACTATTGGGCCGATTCCGAGGATTGACATACCAAATTGAAGCCAATTAGCTAGTAAAAATACTATACTTGTATACTTGAGTAAAAATTGGATTTTATTTTCGTAATTATTGATTGTATTTGTTTTTCATAGTTTACATGGTCTCGGAATCAAGGACGCTATATCTTTTTATATTTTTTCTTGAAAGGCTGTTTTACATAACATATCCAAAAATCAGAGAGGCGTTATTTTTGTTTTAGAGTTATAATTTTTCAAAATTAGACGACGGTCCGAAAAGTTTTTTAGGATTTGTGGTATTTTTTTAAAGAAGACTCATTGAATTCAATTTGATATGTTGATCGAATGAATCGGTCCAGTAGTTCAAAATTTATGAATTTTTGAAAAATGTGATTTTTGGAAAAGAAAAAAGTTGGAAAAATTTAGTTTTTCGGTAAGGAATAAAACTACCACTTTTGAGAAAGGTGTTTAATCGTTTGAGTGCGGAGCAAATTTCGTGAGCTTATGCCAAAAATGCGGATGAGTTTGTGTATATTGTGAAATGTGTATATGTAAAATGGAAATGGGAACCCTAATGAAACAATAAAAAAAGGGGTCTAATGTTTGCGAGAAAGAACAAAATTACCATTTTCCACTAAAATCTGAGAACCACTATATCGGTTTGACATGTAATGGCTGACTTTGTGGGTTATTTCTTTGGGAATGATGTTGTTGGGAGCGTTGGAGATGTAATTTTGCTTAGAGATAAAGAAAAACAATATGGGTATTCGATAAATTATTCTAATTTGGTGTAGTATTGCGTCTATGTTCCCGACATTACCACCCGTCTTTTTGTGTTTGATCTTACCGAGCAAACCTTAAATTCAATGGTTTCGAACGTGTCGAGTTTTGCGTTGAAAGAAACATTTTCGAGGAATTTCATTGCAAGCCCGTATTAAAAGACTACGTTTGAACCGCAACGATGTCTTGTTGGCACAAACGATCGTTGTTTACTGGTTCAAATCGGTTTAGATGATTAAAAAATGATTCTAGTGTCGAAGATAAAAAACGACCTTGTGCACCCAAAAGCTAAGAAAAACGCAACTAAAAATGAACAAAGCAGGATATATGTAACTGTTGGAGTCTAAATTCGACCACAGAAAATATTGTGTATTTTGAACACTCATTCATAAAAATATAGTTTAAATAAAAATTGATCATATTGTAATGAAAACTGAAATTCAGCAAATCACTGTAACATGTATACAAATTCAGAACAAAATCAAAAACTAAAATGTCTAGGGATACTATGTTCACCACTTAAAATTAAACTTCTTTAGGGAATCTAATATTGGTTTGCATTCGATGGAAAGAATCATCAGAACTTACAACATGGTATATATATATATATATATATATATATATATATATATATATATATATATATATATATATATATATATATATATATATATATTTTTTTTTTTTGGGAAACCAAATTTGGCATGTGAAGGTTTAAGGGTGCAATAAATGTTTTTACGGCGGTTAGATACTCCTCCCCCCATCTCTTAGGGGGGGGCTGCCATACAAATGAAACACAAATTTCAGCATTACTCGAGAATTAATCAAGTAAACTAACCCAAATTCGTCGTGTGGAAGTTTAGGATGCAATAAATGTTTCTATGAAACACAAATGGTCGGTATTAAGTCAGACCGGACTATGTGACATTTTTATGATTTCAAGAAAAACGAACATAAAGTTTAATGCTCTGCAATTTTCATAGCATTTTTTTTTGTTCAATATTGTTTTCAGAAATGTTGGCAGCCCTCTGGCAATACTTTAACGTATGGTAGTTGTAAAAAAACATCAAGTATCATGCCAAAAAAGGCAGTTATTTGGTTGCCTATACGTGCATGGTCCACTCTGGCTGGACCAAATGAAGCATTTTTTAAGAATTGGTTCACTATGACTAAACAACTTCGAAATATTTCTCAATCAATTAACAGTTGTGAGTCATTGCGTGCTATGAAAATTAGAGCGAAAAGGATTGTGAGTTTGGAACTGCGTAAAAATTTGTTTGCGTTCAACATAATAGTCTCTGCCATCTACTGCTGACATGATTATGATTGCACGGCAAACATGTTAAACTATAGCCATGGTTAACCGAATGTAATCAATAACTCGAAATTTTCAATTTTGCGATTGGGTCCCCTCTGACTTAACACCGACCAAATTTCAGCATAACTCGAGAATTAATCAAGCAAACGAACCCAAATTTGGCATGTGGAAGTTGTAGGGGGGAGTGATTGTTTCTATGGTAGTTTGACAATCCTCCCACCTCCCTCAGGAGGGATGCTGCAGAACACGAGAATCAATCAAGCAAACGGAATCAAATTTGGCATGTAGAGGTTATAGAAGGCACGAAATGTTTCTATGGTGGTTCGACACGCTGTCATACAAATGAAACACAAACTCCTGTATAACTCGAGAACTAATCAAGCAAATGGAGCCAAATTTGGGATGTGAGGGTTTACGAGAAATGTTTCTATGATGATATGACATCCCTCTCTCCTCTGACATGGAGAGCGGGTCGAATAAAAATATTACACATATTTCAACCAAACATGATAATTGAAAATTTTCGGAAAACTCTGAAGGGAAATGGGAAAATTCAATTCTCACATGTTCTATAATTACATAGTTACAACCGTTGTTGATCCATTCGATGTTTGTACCAACGAAATTGATTTTTGTTCGAAAGTGGAAATGGATTTTAATGTGATTAAACGCACTTCTATATCTTCTTCTATCTATATAAATAAAAATGAATCGCCGAATGTGTTGATAAGAGCGAAACTCGAACAAGGAGTTATCTGATTTAGGGCTATCTTCATTCTATCTGATTTTCAGTATCAAACATGATGTAACGGATAAACATATTATTTGCTAGTGATTTAAAAATCTTGAACGAGAATTGTTTCTGGAAATAATCTGATATTATAATGACAAGTTTTGGTAGAAGTCCTAAGAAATTTATATCTAAAGTTAATTGTAAAGGGTCAATTAAAAGATGAACCAATAAACAGTTCTGCTATTGGACCCATGATCGTAAGTAAGAAAACGTGTATGTTTGGAGGTATTGTTAACAAAAAATATATTTTGGGCGGAACGAAGTTTGCCGGGTCAGCTAGTATCAAGTAAATTATCAGTCAATTAAGTCAGTTTGTTTCTATACATTCAGGTATGGAGTTTTCTATTGAATTCAATCAAAATGTGTTAACACTGAATTCAACGGTAAGAGACAGAACACTTCCTGGAATCATGTAACTGAGTTGAGGAACACTCTGAAGAAATAGACCTATGTCAACAAGGCACGTATATTCAGCTAGAATTTTCACCAATTCGTTCATAATCAATTTTCAAATAATCATATGATGCCCTTCAAAATCATCATTAGGGGGTCTCCGTAGCCACATTGGTTGCGCGTTCGCTTAGTAAGCGATCGATCGTGAGTTCAAAACTCAGGGCCCTCATTGACCATCTTTGTGTTGTTACAGAATAGCTACGTCCACGCAACAATCATCAGCGATGGAGGTCGATCCACGGTCGAAATAAGATCGATTCATCCATACAACTGCTCTGCTCTGCCAGACACATCGGGCTACTGTTCTATAAATAACTCAACAATGATCAAACAACTGTCTCCGCTGTCCGGTGGTCCAACTGGATAATGGAAGAACAGAAAGAACACCCTTACGCCTAAATGGCTACTGTGTGAATGTACCATATGTAATGGTATAGAAGGAATACTGGCGAATGGCAACTGTGTAATGTGCTAATTATAGATATGATAACCATGTGACATGTACACGATTAAAATTCGGCTCTGTTACAGCTAAAATGCTAATGAGCCTTAAAATAAATAAATGGGATAAAAAAAAAAAATCATCATTGGGATGTCAAACATTTTGGTACATTTCTTGGAATCAATAAAGTAAAGCATCAGCAGTTTCTTCTCTAGAATTCAACCTTGCAGTAAGCTGGCAAGTAACTGGCCCCTCAAATTGGATGCTGTACCTCGTGTCTTCTCGCACACATTTGCACATCACGTCGTTCCCAGGTATCATCAATGCAAAAGAATTCCAGAATCAGCTTCAAAGAAAGCCAAAGTGTTGGCTCATTACGAAGGTAAGAACCACACGATGGTGGTGGTGGCTTGATCGTCGTGGCGGGTTGAGATGATTCCGTTCGTTCCATCGTTTCAAGTGGTACACGAAGGTGCAGAAACCAACGATGAGCTTCACTTTGCATACAATGGGCCACGGTGAGAAGCGTAAGAAACTTTTCAACAGCAACAGCAAAAAAAAAAACTCTTTTTCATTTCCATATCCATTTGGTTGAAATCGAAAGTATAAAACTACCGGATGGAACGTGCTTCTTCTCCAGGGGCCGTTTGCTGCAGATGAAGATGACGGCGATGGTCGGGGCGCTGAGGTAACTCTGAAGCATTTTTTTCCACCTGGCTCTCTCGAGCGGCCAGAATTCAGAGATGGAAGTGTGTAGATAAATCAATCTTTTTTTTTGTTGATGCGAAATGCAATCCATAGCTAACACTAGGCTGCGTTTGAAATGAGAGGAAGTGTAGTAATATTGAGTTACCGCCCCCAAATAAAAAAACAACAGAAACAAAAAAAAAAACACACAGCATTAGCTCACAGATTTTATATCATCCCCAGATCAGTGAGGCAAAGTGTTGATGAAATGAATGAAACAATAGCGTTTGCCAGTGTCTTCCGGCGACTGGGAGGTTTTCTTGCTCTGAAGATGTTCAATTTGAATCAATGGATTTATGTTTCTGAAAAATGGCAAACTTATCGCACAACAATGCTGCAATCTCAAAAAAGGTTTCGTCCCGCTCAAGGTAACTGAACTGACACCAGTTGCAATATTATTTTAAATCATCTTTCGTGAAATACAAGTTCAGAAATAAAATGGTAAAATGATGCGAAACGACAGTTTGCCATCCAAGAAATGTTGTTTATTCAGTTGCGAACAATGGGTCATCCGCTCGGTTCGCTTGCTTGGCGTAATGTGTGTACTCGGGTTCTCACTGAACTAAGATAAACCAAGATCCGTCTACATAGAACGCTGGGATGCTGGGAACAGCGAACTGCACTTATCGTTGATTATGTATGCATTAGCGATGATTACCGCCGGCATGGGGTCAACGAACGGTTGGACAGGTCGACAGGAAAGAACTCCGTTACAAACAAGACGATACCATCTTGAACGGGGCCCGTTACGCGTGTGACGAATGAACGACGATTGAGATCGGGGAGAAAACCCGATGGAATGGCGGCGTCGCATCGCCTTCCATCATTTTCCATCACCCCGCGACTCCACTCCGCCATCAGCATCGGCGGATGCGAAAACGAATGTGTGCTTATGTTTGCCTCCGTCGAAACAATGTTCAAGAGATGATTATGTGTGCTTTCGAGGGCTCGTTTTCCTGTGCACGGCGGTATTTACGGTGTAAGCTTAATTAATCACTCTTTGAATATTTTCTCTTCCTCAAGAGGATGGCAGTTCCCACTGCCGAAATTGACGGCTTATTGGTATGATCCGTTTCAGAGTTGGGATGGTACACGTGCTGAAGTGATACGTACATAACAAGTGTGAGAAAATAAATCCATGACTTAAAATTTCAATTAGACAATAATTCCACGAATAATCGTCCACATGTTGGCCAAACTCTATCATCATTTATTGATACATTGTTCATTCGTTACATAAAATGCCAATTTTTATTTTAATATGGGGCAATTTCATGACAATATAAATAAAAATGGAAGACCAAATGTGTTGCTAAGCGCAAACCCCGACGAAGGAATGGTCCGATTTGAGTCGTCTTTATTTTGTTGTATTCGTCTCTGTCCATAGATCCATAACATTGATGAGAAAAGTTTAGAAATTTTTGAAAAGCTTCGAGAGGAAGTTCGACAAGAAATAATTCTCATATGTTCCACAATGAGTCCAATTCGATTTCGCGTTTGCAGAATTAAGCTTCGTGTTCCGTTGGTATGAAGTGAAAATGATTTTCAGATGGAAAATAAAAATTATGGATGAGAATTTACTTTTCCATAACAAACATATATTCCATGTAACGGAAAAACATGCTATTTGCAAATGAACCAAAAAGTTTGAGCGAAAATTGTGTCTGAAAATAAATTTATATTATATTGGCGAGTTTTGCTAGAAGCTTGGAAATTTATAGTAAATGGAAATTGTACCCGATTGAACCCACGAACGTTCGCTCGGTAAGACTCGGTAAAACTTGAATGTTATAAAGAATTCATATAAAAAAAAAAAAAAAAATGTCAAATATGAGAATTTGCACAAACAAAAATTTCGAGTAATACATTATTTTTGAATGAATGTATACATTATATCAGCCAATTCATGTCAAACCGATATAGTGGTTCTAAGATTTTTGTGAAAAGTGGTAGTTTTGTTCCCTATCGCAAAATATTAGACCCATGTTTTAAATTTTTCATTAGGGTATCCATTTTCATTTTAGGGTTGTCTAAAAAATCAACTTCCCCCCCCCCTTTTTTTCCAAAAATTACATTTATCAAACATTCTTAACTTTTGAATTACTAGAGTTCGGGTTTAGCTGCGGTGGAAGACAGACGTGTGCCTTTGTGCTCTGTACTGTTTCTTAGTTTTCGTGTTTCAGTGCTATGAGGAAGTGATTTGAAATTGAAAAGAAGTCCAGTTGTGTTTGTTGAAGTTCCCTGGATGAACAGTGGAATTTAATTCTCCCTTTAGTGAAGCCTTTGTTTCGTGAGGAGCTTGCTGAACATGAACATACATGTTATTGACTCCGCCCGTTTTGTTAAAGGCTGCTCTTCATGCGCAGCTTCAACACAGTGCTGTGGCGAAAAATTGAAGTGTGGGATATCTTTTCCTAAAATATTTTTGTTGTTAGATTGGTTTTAGTTCTGCTAGTTCGGAAATGTCCCAGTTCGGTCGCGTTAGTTTGAGCGTTTTATTTTGTCCGACGACGAAAGCTATAAGTGTGAGTGTGTTGATTATGTTGCAACAAAATTCGATGGTTGCCAGAAAAGCAGTAAAAGTGGCATTTGATTTCTATGGTGATATTATCACCATAAAAAGTGCACAATCTAATCGTTGGCCACAACATAGAGCGCGATCGTGTAGTACATTTAGCGCATTAGGCGTTCACCAACCACACTCGCGATGTGAAACTTTTGCAACGAGTCGCCATGCCTTGTTTCCATGTACATGTTTGTGTTTCTTCATCTATGCTCAATAAAAAATGTGCAGTACATACACTGCATCGCCAGCAACAAAAATGTAACCTTTTTGTATTCTTCTATATTTTATGCTGTGGATTAATCGGGTGCACACGCATTCTTGTGAGTGTGAGTGCGGGTGATTTTGTACAGTAGCAACTTAGTTCGGCATCGAATTATCGGCACGTCTCTCTCTCTCTCTCTCTCTCTCTCTCTCTATTTCTTTGTTTCTCGCACATACCCTTCTAAATAGCTGCTCAATACTTTGAAACTTCGCTGCATTCAATGTTTATTTCGTTCTTTCAATCGGATCAGTCTAAAGCAGGGTTGCCAGAAATACATAAATAACTTTTAAACTTTAGAATATGTTGTCATAAATTGCAATCCTTAAAAATATAACGTAATGATGAGAATATTGTCTGGTTTCTTTTTGGATTAGTTCTTTTTCTAGTGCAATTTCTTCATCTCATATTTAATTTTATATATTTTATTCTATTGCACATTGTGAATTTCACCTCACAGTACATGATTTCAGATATAAAGTAGGTGAACCGCGTGTAAGACGGACTGTGGGGGTATGATGGACAGGTGGTTGATTTGTATAGTTACATTGTGAATTTCAAATTTCTGTTGAAGGGAACCCTTTCTACATGCTATTCTGGAATATTTAAGCCATCCTATGATAATGAATACTGATCAAGGGTGGAGTAGGGAAACAAAAACCGAAAATCAATGTGGATGTGGTTTTTGCTTCTACACTTCGTATATTATTGACCTGTCCATATTCCCCCCCACTACATGTCCATTATGCCCGAACCGATAAAAATGTTCTTCTTTTCGGCTTGTTTTATTTTAAGTAGAAAACATGTTTTCATAAAACATTTGGCCAATTATTTCGAAAACTAGTATTGAACTGAGTTGAACTGTAAGAAACTGCTTTTAAGTTTTGGAAAACATAAGTTTCCAAAGATACAATTGAAGTTTTCCTTAACATGTCCGTCTTACCCCCATCTCCCCATACATGCTGTATCCGAATTGTTTTTGCCAACGCGTTTTTCTCGTTTGATTTCTTTGTTCGTCACAATGCAGCGGAGTCTCATATTTATTTCTTTATTTTCTCCCTATTGTATAGTTTAGAGTGTTTATTTTCTAGAGATCATGAATACTGTATCGTCTTTCTAAATGTTTTTAGAGAATTTTTTTCGGTTACCTTCTCAGGTTTCCAAAAATAACTGTCCATTGTCGCAATTAGAGTTCTATAAAGTGTTCGTGGCATAAATGACGGAACATATAGCCGGATGGAATTATTTTAGAGGAGTTCTCTCGGTTATCTTATCATTTTTTCAAAAGATCAAATCAAATCAAATAAGATGTTTGGTAATTCGTTTTCTCGAGTGGTCGATAGTTAGCTTTTACACAATGACATCACTTACCACAGTGAATCCTGATTCTCACCTCGCCCCACTAACAACTATCCCTTCCATGATAATCGCTAGGGAACCACGCTATAGAGGCGACCCTTCTGGCTTTCGGGCGGCGATTATCATACTAACATTCCTTCCCTTTCCACTGGTGACTGTAAGGACGTGGCCGGCGTCGTTATTGACCATATAAAGCTCGAATCACCGACAATTGCACAACGAGAATGATTTGCTAGTCCCAAGCGTCATTCTGTGTGTTCTTTATGCAATTTAGTTGGTTCAGGTCAATCACGGAGAGCAACTACGAATTGTACAGTCTACCCAAGGTCAAGCTCAAGCTCATTCTTAACTTTTGAATTACTGGACCGATTCAGATGATCGACCTAGGACTATAAATGCTGTGTCCCAATCCCGTGTCGCGTCTCGTGAGTGAATAGTAATATAAACAGAGTCATAATAAACGGATTCTACTGTATTATAGTTTTTGAGTTGGAAAATTCAAATACAGAAATTCGGAAATCGATGTTTAAAATTTCAGATTCAGTCCTGAATTCACAGGTTATGGATTCATATTCAGTTCTAGATACTGGACTTGTTATTTGAACAGCATAGAATTGATTAAAATTTGAGGTTCTGAATTCAAAATTCAAATCGCAGATCTAAATTGCTTCAGATTTAGGATTCTGCTTCAGATTTAGGATTAAAACCTCAGATGCTGTTTCATGTTCAAATATGTGTTCAGATTCAAACATAGACCTAATATTAAGAGTTCAGATTCGAATTCACGTTATAAGATACAATCGGGTTTTAGATTCACGATCTTTTACATTTTACATTCGAAGTGCAAGTTCCGAAAATGAAATTCATCCCACAGATCTAAATCCCGACTTAGATTCAAGATTAAAATCCCAGATGTTGTTTCGGATTCAAATATGTGTTAAGATTCTAACTTCGATTTGGAATCTAGATTCAAAATTCAGATCCGCCTTTAATTTGTCAGACTCAATGATTGATCTAAGTTTTAGATTTCATATTACGAAACAGTCTGAACATTATTGCTTTCTTTCGATTTCAAAAATCCAGATCCCGATTAAGAATCCACATTCCGAAATCAGATAGCGGAATCTAATTAAGTAGCAGACAGCCAATTCAAAGTTCAATTTTAAGTTCAGATTTGGATGATAGAGACTCCAGACTCATGTACAGATTTCAGAATTGAAATTTCGGATTCATTCGAATGGAGATTCAGTGTTGCATGCACATTACAGATTCGGAATCAGATCTAGATTCTGAAATCTAAAATGAAACCACAGATCTTAATCCAGACTCGAGATTCAAGATTAAATTCCAGCTATTGCTTAGGGCTCAAATATGTATTCAGACTCAAACTAAGATCTGAAACCTAGATTCAGATTTGCTACCGTCTTGCGAAACCAAATCACAGACAAAATTCCAGAACATTTATTTTCTTGATGAACTGATGATAGCCTAGCTTGATGATTCCCCTCACAATTGTTTAGTTCAGAACCTTAATGCAATGGCGTCAGTTTGATGCAATTATTGCAATGTTAGAGACATCAGCGAGTCGGTAATTTGGTCGCGTCCACAGCTCAATCCGAAACTAAGACATCTGAGACTTTAAATTTATTTAGTTCATTCGTCTCAAACCTTCGAAAAGGCCCTTGGAAAACTTTACTTTTTCCTCGTAACGACGGAAATAGCCCAGTAACCATGTTGTTCAGTCGGTGTCCTCACAAAGAATGAAAGTTTGCCTCAGCGAGATCCACTGTTTATACTCTAGGCAAATATTCCTCTTCGTTCTTCTTCTTTTCCTTTGTTCACGGAGACTTTAAGTCTTACGATTTCCCCTTCGTTGCTCGTCCATAAGTTGCTCGTTATTGACAGCTCTGTTTGGGAAAGCACACATATGGACAGTGGGATCCGATCTGGCGTAGTGGTAACATCCATGCCTCTCACGCTAAAGGTCACGAGTTCAATTCTCACTCCCGACATTCTTCCAAAAATGGAAGTAAAAGTGACGAACCAGTCAAATGAGTTGAAAGTCACTATAATACAGATAAAAAAAAAAACATATGGACAGAACAAATGTATGGGAAAATGGAAACGCTTATAATTTTCATGAATTTTAACTATTTACACGCCACGCCATGTGATTGTACTTTATAGCATATCAAACAAATCTTAGGGAATTTCCGATTCGTTTGGTACGTAAATCGCCAAAATCCGTTCGCGGCAAAAATAGTTATTAACGTTAACTTTATTTCATAAAAACGTGACCTGTTTTCTGATTTGGCACCCTTAATGAAAGACGTAGTTCTACGTCAAAAAAAATTATAGTTCAGTTTTTTAACTCACATTTAAAAATTCACAATCAGTTTCTCGTTTCCTGATTTGGGATATGAGGTTATTGATTTGCAGAAAAGACACGAAATACAAGTCTATTTAGAGTTCCAGGTGGTGATTGAGAATCCGTATGTAGATTGAGATTTTGGATACGTGTGTTTTAGATACGTCTAATTGTGAATTTCACAAATCAGACTTTCTTTTTTGGAGTGTAATTTCCGGATTCTAGTACCAAAATTTGAATTACTTATTCAAAGCAAATTTTAGACGAAGTATTCGATCCTAATTTCAGATTACGATCACGTAAAAAACGTGCAAATTTTGAAATGTCATAAAAATCAATTTTTCATTTTCCAAGGATGAAATATCTACCAGTTGTTGGAGCCAATATAGACTTTATTGTGTCAAAAGTTTAGATAAAAAAAATTCTATTTTTGAACATTATTTTTTATTTTTTTGCGGCAAATTCAAATTTTTATTTCTAATGTGTACTGTGTACGGTGTACGGTGTGTAACCGAAAAATTATAATCTATAACTGTTCCTAAGACACCATTTCGATCTAATAATTCAATTTGGCGCTATAGTTCATTTTCTGGAATGATACCATATTTGCATAAGTCCTTTTCAAAAATTAGAAAAACTAATACTGTGAAATGGAACACTATTACCGAACAAGTTGGCAAAGTTTCAGTTGAACGAAAAATATGAAATTAAAATGGTTTCGTGTTGATTGGAGAAATGCTTTGTTACAAAGTTTAAGTGCCGTGTCAAACACATGAAATAAATTTAAAAAATAGTTGAAATTGTAAAAAGTTGTTAAGAAAAGTAATATAAAAAAAGGATCTAAATGCAATAATATGAGACGTTTTATCCTAATTTTAATCGTTCTCGAGTTGAACTTAACCAAATTTACAGCCAAATTAGCAGCCGGCTAACTTCGCTTGCAATTGCTCCATATGATAGAGCTTATTCTTTTGCCCGCTGGAGAATAACGAGCAGCCAGTAAAAGTTGTTCTCATCCATATTTACCGATATGGGCACTACAATTCTACTCGAAGTTATTTGCGACCACGCAATCGAACATATTTCTCTAACACACAATACACTCAATTGTCTCCTTGAGCATCCCTGTTGGTCCCCTTCTCGAGGATATGAGCGCGAGCAGTAGGATAACTTTGTTTACCCTGCGTTTCATTTTCAATTGTCATTGTCAATAGCTTAAACGCTACACCATCTCAGACTTCTCAGATTTCTCAGCGCACCAAGCCCCAATCAGTCTTCCGCTCTTCGCAACGGAGGAACGAGACAAACATAAAGGATCTAAGTTTTTCCTCTCATTGGCGCAGGGAACGAGAATCGAGTGGGTGGAAGCTTCCCTCCTGTTTGAAGGGTTTAGGTCGCCACAAATATTTCCCCCCACCAACCCCACCCACACACAAGAAACTCGCTCTGATATGGGGAACCGGAAGGATTTGTGTTGTTCGAAAGATAATTGGGGGATTAGCATCCTATCGGCATCATCATTTAAATACTGCCGGCATGTGGTTGAGCGAGTGTGTGTGTGTGCATGTGTCTGTCTACAGGAAGTCATCTTTTACTATTGGCTTCTCGGTGCAAGATTATGGTTTCCATTGTCGTGTCTTCTTCTTCTTGAATGGCGTTAACGTTCCCTGTGGAAATTTTGCTGTCTCAACATATGCATTAACTAGCGTCATTCATTAATACTTAGTTGAGATTTCTTAAGCCAAATAACACGCCTTGAATGTATTCCGAGGGGCAAGCTCTAGAATACGCGTGACCACAGTGCAAGTCGGAGGAAATTTCTTTGACGAAAAATCCTCCGGCCAGAACGGGAATCGAACCCGAACACCCGGCATGATAATGTGTGACGCTAACCACTCGGCCACGGGTGCACTCCATTGTCGTGTCGAACTTCTAATTAATTTTGTATCTTGGAACAATAGGGAGGGTGTACCACATCACCCGCCTGCTCCCGATTATGGGCGTAGCCTTGGGGTTGAATTACTTCACGCTCGAGTCTTGCATTAAATCCGCTTCGATTTCGAACCTCCTATCAGAAAGAAGATATTGCTTGAACTAGCGATATTGTTTCTTGAACTAGTAAAACACGGAAATTAACGACCCGTATAGGTATTGGCCTCACAAATCAATCAGAAGCACGTTCTGCAGAGAGTTGTAATGGTAGTGGTACTAATAAAAAGTGGAACTGGAGCAAAATGAGTCAGGAAAGTAATGAAAATTTGAAGGTGTAAGTAGCTCCAGGCAATGAAGAAAAAAAATGCGAAAATGTACCCAACCTTTTGAGACAACATGGAAAATTTATTTGGAATGTTTTCACCAATACACCTGGCGTGTTGGTTGAAACTTCCAATTTTAAAATTAATGAAATTGATCATTATAAATAACCATATTTTAAATTTTGTTCTTTATATATTTGTGAATTGTTTCTATTTCATAATATTATTGGGTTCACATAATTTTAAGTTTCAGACAAATGTCCAAAATTCAATGAGTTTGAATTGTCTAATTTTTGGTCTGCAAAGCATCGTTGTTAAGCGTTGCAAAGCATCGTTGACAAGCGTTGTTAGTTCATTTGATGTTTGCGGTAACGGAATTGATCTTCGTTCGAGAGTGGAAATGGATTTTAATGTGATAAATCGCACTCTTAAATATTCTTCTATCTATATAAAAAATGGATCAATGCTCGGCCGCATTTCGCGAAACCGGTCAAAACATACATGGAATCTCACCCGTCGTATTCTCCAGACATTGCTCCGTCCGATCACTAGCTTTTTCGATCGATGCAACATGGCCTGGTGGACCAGCACTTCTCCAATTTTGATTAAGTCAAAAATTGGATCGATTCGTTAATTCTAGCGATTAGAATATTTTGAATATTAAATTTGTAACCATTTTTGCAGAACAAAGCATTAATTAAAAAAAACGAAGAAACTTACCGGTACTCCTATCATAATGTCGAGTTTTGGTGAAAGTACTGAAATTTTATAGTAAAAAATAATTTTAAAGGTTAGATTAGAAAATCAATCAATGAACTATTGGACCCAGGAACGCGCGCTTAGTAAGAAAACGTGGATGTGATAACGAAAAATAAATTTTGGGCGGGATGAAGTTTGCCGGGTCGGCTAGTATACTATAGATTATTTTGTCGATTATGCTCCATGTACAATGGAAAAAAATATTTGTTAAAAAATATATTAATTTTTCCTGTTCTCTCAACAATTTTCTTGACTCATGAAATATATTTCGAATCAGATCAATAACAACACTAATTAATTAGGGGTTGTGGGGGCAAATTGCTCACCTGCTTGTTTGATAGTACAGGTCGGACTCAATTATCCGGGATTCGATTATCCGGAGTATTTTATTTTTGATATTCGGAAATTTTGGATAATTTGTATAATAATTATATATTGAATAGCTAATATGGGTATCAAAAGAAAGGGCTTGACTAGTAGAATGCAGTAATTTATGAAAATGCAAATCCAAGATGGTGGCTACTACAAAATGGCGGATTAAATATTTTCTCAGAACCCCATCAATATGGGTATCAAATGAAAGGGCTTGACTAGTAGCATACAGTTATTTATGAAAAATGCAAATCCAAAATGACCACCACCACAAAATGGCGCTATATATATTTTTTTCACAACCCCATCAATATGGGTATAAAATGAAAGGGCTTGACTAGTAGAATACAGTTACAGTCAACTCTCCCTAACTCGCGCATCTCTATCGCATTGGGCTCGCAGCAAACAATCTTTGTGATTGTGGCGATGGCTACCACGACATCGAGCATGTTGTCTGGTCGTGTATCCGGTTCCATACTGCTCGCTCTCAGCTCTCTAGAGCACTGAGAGCACAAGGCAGACAATCGGATATCCCCGTCCGGGATATCTTAGGTAGCCGTGATCCTGATCTTCTGCTTCATCTATACCTGTTCCTCAGAAACGCCGATGTCAACGTTTAATGATGTTTCCTTCGTTGTGTCCCCGTTTCATATCCCTCCTATCCAAACGATAAACTTTTACTTAGTCGCGGCAATACATACACACACTCTTTACAGATGCACGGGCCGAAGGTTGTGCAGTCCACTGATCATTCAACAAGAGCCAAAGGTTGTACCGCTCATGACAACTCTACACGAGCTGATGATTGCGCCGGTTAGTGACCATTCTATCCTGGATTCCTCGAGTCGAGAAGACGCACCACGCTAGATATGGGGTACATACTAGGGGGGCGTTGCTGATTAATGGTCAGCTGCATCCCAATAGGAAGTATCCCGTGTCGGGCACACGTACAGAGCATTGGAGACAGAAACATCCCAATTACGAGAACACTTGTAATACTAACCTCGAGCCGACCGCGAGTAATCGGTTACATATTACTAACATAGATAATAAGAAAAACTGTCAAAATATTGAACTCCGGCCCCGTCAGGCTAACCCCATATGAGCCTTAATAAAAATATATATTTTGGAAAAAAAAAACTCTCCCTAACTCGATGTTCTGTATCTCGATATTTTCCCTAACTCGATGGATTTCATGGCACCTTCGATTTTACAAGCATTCTTCTCTCCATAACACGATACCTCCCTAACTCGATGCCTCTCTTACTCGATGTGTTTTGATTCATTTTTCCATGGATTTTCACCTCCCTAACTCGATTGATTTTCGCGTACATGTTTTTGTGCGTTATTACCTCAGATTTCAATTGCCCTTGAAAGTGAAGACGGAGTGTTCGTGTCATCAAACAATTTCTTTTCAAGTAAAACCACGAGAAACCTTTCAAGCGAACAATCAAAACGCTAACCATTGCGCAAGGTTTGAGCATCATCGAGCAGGTCGAAAAATATGGACGGAAGGGGTCTGAAGCTGCAAATAATTTCAGTATTGCACAAAGTGCGGTATCAACACTACTCAAACCAAGGTAAAAATGGAATCGGAATGGAAAATTGTATCTAGACCAAAAGCATATAAGGTTGGTCAGAATCGAGAAGCTGGAGCGGTCAATGAATTTTTGTCTTGTCAAGCTAGACAGAATAATTTACCCCTCTTCTATTCTTCGGGATATGGCTTGAGAATTTGTCCAGAAACTGGGAATTCCTAACTTCAAAGCACAACCAACATGGACGGGAGTGATATTCCGCTGGCATAATTAATGCGTCGTGAGCTTGCTGATGTCGACGGTACAATACCGTTCGATTGCTCAATGTCTTTTAATAATTAGTGCAAAAAGGACCAAAACGTGATTTGCTGTGATCTGATGCCAGATACCGATATACTGGAAAGTGTTGAAAAACCTGAGAAAAACGCTGAAGATAGTAGTTCTATTGAGATGTTAATTCGAACGTTTAATCAAACCTGAAGAATATGTCCGGAATATTGAAATCAACTGAAAATGTTCCTGTGAAACTATTCGAACATTTCTTTGTGATTGAACAGTTCCTGTGTGATCATTACAATTCAGTTTGAGTAACATACTTAATCAATATTTTCTTTGTTAACCTAGTGCCTCATGCAAGTTGGACTCGATTATATACAAACTCGATTATATATGATTCGATTATGTAAAATTTTGAAATCGATTGTATACAGTTTGAAAAAGAAAGTTCTTTTTATAATTCAAATATGAATAATTTCAAGTAAAAAAATAACCTTTCAGCATTAAGGTGAAATTTAAGTGGCTTTTATAAGTACAGTGGGTTAAAAATCGCGATTTTTGAAGATTTTGATTGAATCTTCATCAGGAATTGTTTATATCGATATTGCAGCGAAATTAAGAGAGATAGAAGTTGGGCGTCAAAGAACAAATTGTAGAGAGGTTAGAGAGCTTTAATTTAATTGATAGAAACAATCAAGTTTAGTATGAATTTTTAGGATAAAATTAATAATTACAAATAAAAAAAAAACTTAAATTTTCCACTTCAAAAATGTTTAATCCACTAATTTAGATGTTCCACTACTACATCCTGTACTAAATTTTCTCATCTTTCAAATGAAAGCAACAAAATCGGATTACGTAGCATACTTTTCAATGTAGAGTCAGTTTGAGCCAACAGAATCCGAAACAAAGAAAAAGTTCTATAAGTCTGTCATCGTTGAAATTCTAACATATGCGTAGAAGGATTTTTTTTCGTGAAATATAACCGTCTATCACCTCCTGAAAGATTCTGGAAAAAATATTTTTTTATATGAGAAAGGTGTTTTTTTCACTTTAAGGGAATGAATCAAAAATTCAAATTCATACCATAATTGGGACACTTACTCTAATATATGACAATTTGAGACATAAAAAAAATTAGGAAAAAATGTTCTGTATCTCGATACCTCCCTAACTCGATGGTCCCTTTGGATATCGAGTTAGGGAGAGTTGACTGTATTTATGAAAAATGCAAATCTAAGATGGCGGCCACTACAAAATGGCGGATTACATATTTTATTAGAACCCCATCAATATGGGTATCGAATGAAAAGGCTTGACTAGTAGAACACAGTTATTTATGAAAAATGCCCAAAAATGTATCAAAAGAATGTTCTCGACTAGTAGAACATAGCAGATAATGAAAAATCCAATTTCAAGATGGCCGCAGTCCCCAAACAACCAATTACTTTTTGAATGGTATCATTCAGCTTGACCTGCTTCTATGTGTGTTTGATTGGTTGTTGGGTTGTTCTACATCAATAGAAAATTGACCTCGTTCCTGTTGAATGATTGATCTGAAATTTGGAACATACCTTTAATTCTACTGTCATTATAAAACTGCGTATTCCATGATCTTGAAAAATTCAATTTGGCCGCCGCAAAAAATGGCTCAATGACTTGATTTGGAGAATACACTACACTATGAACAACATAAATTCGAAAAGGTCGCCGCCACAAAATGGTCGACTATGTATTTTTTGCAATCCCCTCAATATTGGTATCAAACGAAATGATTTGACTGAAAGAATACAGTACAGGTCGGACTCGATTATATGTGATTCGATTATACACAATTTTGGACTCGATTATATTCAGTTTGGAAAAAAATATTTTTTTTATATTTCAAATTTGACTTATTTCATGAAGAAATGTAACCTTTTAACGTTAAGGTGAAGTTTAAGTGGCTATTGCATGTACAGTGGGGTAAAAATCGTGATTTCTGAAGATTTTGCTTGAATTGTTTGTTTTGAGGAATTGTTTATATCGATATTGCAGCCAAATTAAGAAAGATAGAAGTTGTGCGTCAAATAAGAAATTGTGGAGCGGTTAAAGAATTTCATTTTAATTGATAGACACTCTAGTTTAATATAAGTTTTTAGGATAAAACTAATAATAACACATTAAAGATTATTAACTTTTAAGTGTTTCACTTCCAACATGTTATTAAAATTCACTAATTCAGTTGTTCCACTACGATATCTACTACTAAATTACTAAATTTTCTCATCTTTCAAATGAAAGCATCAGAATCGTCTTCCGTAGCTTTTTTTTATGTAGAGCCAGTATGAAGCAGCAGAGTCCGAAACAAAAATAAAGTTCTGTAACTCTGTCATTGTTGAAATTCGAACATATGCGTAGGAGGATTTTTTTCATCAAATATGACCGTCTATCACCTCCTGAGAGAATCTGGATAAATTATATTTTTTCATGTGACAATGGTGTTTTCTGACTTTAAGGGGATGTATCGAAAATAAAATTCCTCTTGTATTTACAAAAAACGAAAAATACATGCAAAATAAAAAAAAATTGTTTGACTCGATCATCCGGAGGATTCGATTATCCGGAGTGAAAAAAAAATCAATACTCCGGATAATCGAGTCCGACCTGTATAACTAATGACTATAGGTGCCGTATTGATGGTCACCTTATGTTCGATGAGTTTTATGAATTTTGAGCCACCCACCCTACTGAAGTGGTCTGTCGCATGTCAAAATATGAATAAAATTAGAAATCGCGCTCTCGATAGCCATTCGGCCGTAATTATGTGCGCATCGTTTCTAAGGAATTTTTCTTGAAATTTAGTTTATTCAATCTGATATCTTAAACAGATCATTAGTTTGGACGACTGTTCACATATTCTAGGAGAGGTGAACAGGTATTTTGTTGAATCTTAGCTATTAACTCACATAGAAATTACTTTGATGTTTCGGGGCAAAGTGGTCAGTGGTGGATAATGACTTACAATGTTCTGTTTACTGAAGCTGATATACCTTATTACATTCTGCTCTTAAAAGGGTCCCATTTGTGGTTTTGACCCAGGAAAAATATGCCACCCCAACTAAACCAAGCCTCATTATGTGAAACGGTATGTGTTTCGTACTACGTTTTTTATGTATGAGTAAATTGAAATTATAACTCATATTTACATATTTTATTAGGGTGGCAATGGATGTATGAAAAAAAAATCATCATCGAATTTCAAAAATCGACCATGTACATATTGTTTATTGGCACAAAAAAATGATCTGTGCAAATTTTCAGCTCAATCGGACATGATTTAGGGGTGCACTCAAAGTTTTGTTTGCCACTCAGGCTAAGTCCCAAAAGGTCGATTTTCGGCCGAACATTTTTTTTCGAGATGACACCAGATCTCGTTTCACGCATTTTTAAGTCATTTGGCATTGAACAAAAAAAAAAATCTATTTTCCAAATTTCCTTTACTCCCCCTTTGGAGGATTTTAGAGGATGAAATATTGAGCGCTTTGAGGTACCCCTAAATCATGTCCGATTGAGCTGAAACTTTGCACAGATCATTTTTTTGTGCCAATAAACAGAATGTAGAATGTAGTCGTACATGGTCGCTTTTTGAAATTTGACATGACCATTTTCGCTGCCACCCTAACCCCATACTCCCGGTCAAAAAAAAGTTCGATTATTCAACTTTTTTTCTGATGACGAAAAATGTACTATTTTAAATGTTTATAGTAAAAGTCGCTTGCTATCTTGAACGACAATGGGTTGAACTACAATATTTTTCCAGAAACGGGAATTGAAGCGGTATGTGGGCGCAGAAAATGGGCATAATCCTTAGGGTGACCACTATGCCCCCACTTCCCCTACTCATCTTCCATTTGCTACCAGGAACGCTATTCTACAGGGGTATCATTAATTCAGTGAAGAACCATTCTTTGGTTTCAGAAAATATTGATCGCAACTCGATAGGCGGTTTTTGAAACATAAGAGAATGTTGTTCTGCTGAGTGTATGCACTAGCATGGAATGAAAATTACGAGCCAACGAAAGCGTCTAAACTTTACGTCAGTATAATCCTTCAAGAGCAAAACGAATGCCGCCTTGAGTCTCGCTATTGTCGCAGAAGCATCGCAAGAAAATGTGGCTCGACTGTGATTTGCCCCCTCTCCAGAGACACCCCTCTCGTTTTATTCCATCTATTTGTTCACCAACAGCTTTCTCGTCGCATATTTCCATCAAGCGCGCTCCTTTGATTGCACTGCCAACACCAAAAGGTCTACCTCTCTCTCTCTCTCTCTTTCTATCTTCCCAAGCCAAGCCATGTGCCCAAGTCCCCAACGGGTTGGTAATAATGGATGCACATTTTTCGAAATAATTTTCCATTATTTGCACTTCAAATGCCACCAGACTGTGAACTTCGCAGGGAATCGTGTCCCAAAGCCGCCGGCACCCGGCATCACAATCACACACACATATACACTTCCGACCGAGACGGGACCGAGTGAATGGTTTGAAGAAAAAAGTCATCATCTTCGCCTAGTCGTGATGTGATGAATTCCTCGCCCCCTAACCATCCCAAGTCTCATCAAAAAGAGGGAAGGGAAGAGCGGACCCTAATCGTGCGGAACCTCGAGAGAGAGAGATCGTCTCCGCTGATTGACACTTTTTCTCCGTCGTCTTTTCAATTTTCTACCAGCACCTCGCTGACCTCGCTGGGGGACCATCCATCCGTCGTACAATCGACCTCGAAATGTTTGGACCGATCCGATCCGCTGGGATTCAGAGCGCCAGGCGGACATCTTGATAGCCGGTGTCCCGATGTGTGTTTGTTTATTTGGCTTGCTTACCCTGGTTTCGCCCGGTCATTGCCATCTTGTTCGGTAGCCACATGTCACCGTGGCAGTGCAAGAGAGCAAGAAACAGCGGAAGGAAGCCATTTGGGGATCGCAGATGTGCGTTGAACTTAGTCTTTTGTATATTTTATCGAAAGCTGAAAGATGCTAGGGCTCAGGATGGTAGCATAAATGAGCGCCATCCGCTGGGAGCTTCCGGTGCGAAAGGATTATATTTTGTGTCTCGGTTCTCGCATTGGATGGGGTGTTTCACGTGGTTGGAATGCGACGACTGGATCGCCTATAATAAACCCAAAACAGCGATGGCTAGACAATCCGGCTGGAATGTGCCCCTTGATCTCTGCGGTGCCATATCGTGCGGAAATCTCAGCCGAACGGTGCAAATCAAGATGAATTATGTTAATGACATTCAAATTCACTTTCGCTTCGACAGCAACGCAACGAAGCGCTATATTTTTATGCATCAGTTCGGTTTGAGACTGTAATTTTCCTCTTCTCCTTCTTGGGCCCCCCTCTGGGTAACCGTGCACTATGTCGTGTGATGCTTGAAACAATTTTCCATTGTTGTTTCATTTTCGTTTATCTTGTAAAGTGATCTGTTTTGGCGCTGGAGAAGGGTATAAACTAAAAATAACACTGCCGAGAGCGTGAGGAGGAAAAAAACACAATCCTCCAACGTCGGCTTATTTGAATACGACCCTGTCTCGGCGGCGTCGAGTGCTGAGCGTGGCGAAAAATCGACAAAACGTCGGGCGAAATAATGTCAGCTCGAGGCAATCTGCTGGGCGGAAGTGGGCTCTTTTTTTCGACCACACTGACGAAGCGAGAAAAGTGCTTTATGGTATGTGTAAACTTTTGACGTTTTCTCGGTTCCTGGAATCGAAGTCGTGCTAACTGAATGAAGCGCGATTCATATTTTAAACAATGTCAACCGAACGAAGCCATCAAAAATACGATTTGCTGGAGCATTGGTATTTGCGGATGACCCCTTTCATACGTCTTAAAACTCACCTTGGGGAATATATTCTAGTTTCGCTGTGGGATCCCTCTCCCGGATAGGACCATAGATGCTGCGGTAACGAATAAATCAAACGGCAACATATCGCACTCAGCCATGAGGTAAACAGGTTTGGATACGTCGAGAAATGCTTTCTTTTCTCCACTCTTACTATGGGTTGATGTTTATGCTGGTGGGAAAATTTTCGAAGTGACTTTTGGGAATTTCTCTCCTTTTGTTTTCTTTGTTTGAACACTGACTGTTCCGCGAACAATATTTGATAAGACTAAAACATTCCGCTGGTAGCCAATATGCTGCCTACATTAAGATAGAAGAAAGAATAATTCAAATTAGAGGCATATGATTGTGCGTAAGTCGGCCTTGCCACCATTCGAACCGGTTTGTGGTCGCTAAATACACGACACGGGACACCGATAGCAGCCATTTACATCCGCCTCCTGCGGGTACCCTTGCCGATCCACAGCACAGCAGCACTCCACCCACTTCGTCACTATCGGCCCAACTCGTATTACCATTTGCACGCATTAGCAAATAACTTACCATGCCAACTTTCCATTACGCAAATGAGAGCACAAAGTAATTAAATCAACATCCCGGCTCTGACCAGCAGCAGCCGGAGCCGCAGCCACAGCCGTACGGTGGTCTGGTTTTGGGTGCTCTGGTCACGGGCTCTTGGCACAATTGTATTGCATACTGCCTGCCGAAAGATCACCGATGCATTAAAGTAATCTAACCGCAAAACATTTCACCATATAAACCAAGTAATGGTCGCTGGTCGGATCGAGGGGAAGGAAGGCGAGGACAGATAGTGGCCACCGCCATTGTTGTCGGCGTCCGAACGCCACCATCTTTGCATATCAGCAGTAATGAGATCAATAGTGTTCCACAATTTGCACACCCGCATATCGCCGCCGCTGAGCCTACGGGTCTGTGTGTGTATGTGTGCTCTGGTCCGTGTGCATATTGGCAGGGAAAAGTTGCTCATACTGTTTGAAGGAGAGTTTGGTTGGGTTGATTCGTAACTATTACAAACTGCTGCTATTTGCAGATTGAATCTCGCTTGGCTTAACAGCGTTAAGAGGTTTCAGAGAGAGTACCCACCCGTACCCGCGCCTATCGAAGCCCACATTATCGTGCATTCGTCCGGACACAAGTATTGAATGTACATTCCGGAAATCGATTTCCATGGTTTGATACACTAAAAGGGCTCCGTGCCGTGCCGAAGTGATTATTTGGCAGAAGATCCGATATTTTGGGCGTAAAGGGTGTGTCACATCAAATTGCATCACGGAAAAAACGCTGTAGAAATTCGCCCAGTAGACCGATCCTTTTGAAAATTTTAGACAGTAAAATAAAAACTATTAAACAAGTTTTGGCATTTTTTTTTTATTCATACTTCGAGCCCAAGCCCGTATGCTCGCACCTTCCTCTTTACCCCGTCCATAAGGTTCTGTACAACGTCAGGTTGTAGTTTTTTTTGAACAGAAATCCATTTTCTCTTGAAGTCCGCCTCCGATTTGACAACTTTTGGGTTCTTCCGGAGGGCCTGTTTCATAATCGCCCAATATTTCTCTATTGGGCGAAGCTCCGGCGCGTTGGGCGGGTTCATTTCCTTTGGCACGAAAGTGACCCCGTTGGCTTCGTACCACTCCAACACGTTCTTTGAATAGTGGCACGCAGCGAGATCCGGCCAGAAGATGGTCGGGCCCTCGTGCTGCTTCAATAGTGGTAGTAAGCGCTTCTGTAGGCACTCCTTAAGGTAAACCTGCCCGTTTACCGTGCCGGTCATCACGAAGGGGGCGCTCCGCTTTCCGCAAGAGCAGATCGCTTGCCACACCATGTACTTTTTTGGCAAACTTGGATAGTTTCTGCTTGCGAATCTCCTCCGGAACGCTGAATTTGTCCTCTGCGGAGAAGAACAACAGGCCCGGCAGCTGACGAAAGTCCGCTTTGACGTAGGTTTCGTCGTCCATTACCAGGCAATGCGGCTTCGTCAGCATTTCGGTGTACAGCTTCCGGGATCGCGTCTTCCCCACCATGTTTTGCCTTTCGTCGCGGTTAGGAGCCTTCTGAACCTTGTATGTACGCAGGGCCTCCCGCTGCTTGGTCCGCTGGACGAATGAACTTGACAAATTCAGCTTATTGGCGACATCCCAGACCGAACTTCTCGTATCACGTCTAAACTGCTTAACTACGCGCTTGTGATTTTTTTCACTGACGGAGCATCCATTTTTGCCGTTCTTCACCTTCAGGTCGATGGTTAGGTTCTCGAAGTATCGTTTTAGTACTCTGCTGACCGTGGATTGGACGATTCCAAGCATCTTACCGATGTCCCGATGTGACAACTCCGGATTCTCGAAATGAGTGCGCAGGATTAATTCACGACGCTCTTTTTCGTTCGACGACATTTTTCCAAATTTACGAAAAATTGACAGTGAAGCATGACCAACGTGATCTATACACTCTTATCTGATTATAAGCGAAAGCTGAAGATATAATTCCTAAAAATTAAATTTCTACAGCGTTTTTTCCGTGATGCAATTTGATGTGACACACCCTTTAATTGTCTTCGCACAGTCTCCAGTACGAGACCGGTAGGAGACTCTGCTCTAGTGAAATGTTTACCAACGAGGTTTCCCTTAAAATAATTGGAATGGGAACATGATTCTTAATACTGGAATACCGGCGATTCATTCTTGACATTTGACTTTCATGTTTGGGCATACAATGGTTTGTATTTGAGTCACTTTATATGTTCCTTCAATATTTTCAATTGCAGCTGATCAAAATTTGCCTCGAAGTACCAGGTACACGGGACAATTACAGTATGCAGTCCAGTCCAGCGTATACTACAGACCAGGGCTCGGCAAAGTCATATTCAACTAAGGATAGTCAGCGGACTATGAAGAAATTCGCCTTCGTATTCAATTGGGAATGAATTTTAGCTTCTTCCAGCAGTTTCTCCGTCAACATGACGCAACAGTCATTCGGGCGTTTAGTTGCTATCTCACTCAACGACTCGACTATCGCATTTCATTCTTCCTCGTCGAATGAACTTCAATGCATATTGAAGTGATTCCTCCCAAAATGAATTTGTTTCTCTCTCTCGTATATCACGTATGCATGTATCGATGTTTGAGTTCAACGTGGTTTGACATACACTACATATGTGCTAGATATTTTTTTGCATCATACCCGAAAATTACTCACACAAATAAAATAGCGTACAGTGTTGTGCTCAGAAACACTAGCGAATTTGTGAATTTTGTTGATATAAACCCGTTTTTCTGTATTTTTTTTTTCCATAAAATTGAACTTGGAGACAAAGTGAACTAAAATTTTGCTTAGAATTCCTCCCAAACTGCACACTGTTTTGTACACTATTTACTAATACTTACACGAGAACCTTTATAGCATACTTAATAACTGTCTAAGTTCGTTGGTTTGAGTTCACGGTGGGTAGACAATAAACCGTCTGTTAATGGTGTAACTACTTTTTTTGCATCAGAAATCGAGTTTTCGTACCACTTTAGATGGACGCAAAAATAAGATTGTGTACACGGGTAACGAGATTCTAGTCAGGGGGAGTAGAAGTGTGGATTGAAGTCAGGTTGAATAAAGGGTCATATTTGTATTCGTTTAGTCACGTCAACTAGAATAACCCAGAGTTCTGGCACACCTATTCTAACCAATACAAATTGAGCGTAGGCAGCTTAAAGCTAGAGTTCATGCATTGTTTATTGATTGAAGTCAATATTGATGCAAATATGTTCAGCATTTGCGATGGCCTGCAACCAATGACTCCTTTAGATAGTTCTTAGGTGTTTAGATATCCATCTGAAGGTTTATTTTGCGATTTGCGATTAAAATACTGCAACAGGAACGCTCGAAGCACTTTATTTTTAATTTTAGATTTTTGTGCTCATGATTTTCTATGCTGACTACAAAAAAGGCGGTCATCTTAGCAACCCCTTGGAATAACCATTCGCTAGATAGTTAATCAGTGATCGTTGCTCTCAATGCTTGTCAACACATTTTCTAGCCAATTAAAATCATGTTGACGGCGAATGCCAAAGTACACTCTGTCCATCTTCTATAAGACCACCCTACTTTTATTTCGTTGCAACACAAACAGTTAGAATATCTACAAGATACATTCATACTTTGTTGAATGCTTAGAATAAAGTATATTTAACGTCAATTTCGTTCAAAAAAGTTGTTTGTTGATTTGTTGTGCTTAAATATGATAATTTCAGCTGTCCAGTTTCTATAAGACCATTTCATAAGTATTATCAATGAACAATTCAAAACCATCGGCTGGTTTTCATGTCAATACTTGGCAACCTTACCAACCTTGCTCGGCTAACAACCTGGAAAATTCGTGTTGGAACACTATTTACAAAATGCTGCTGAACGAATTTCTCGATATTTTTCCATGTTTCCGAAATTGCGATCTTGTGCTCTTCAATCGTGGTGTACCGTTTTCCCTCAGCGTACATTCTGCGTACAAGGATCCCCCTAAGATTTTCAACAGGATTTAAATCTGGAGAGCGAGCCGACCAGTCCAAAAAATTAAGTTTTCGGTCCTTTATTCATTGCTTAGTTTCCTTGCTGATATGAATAGTAGCATTGTTTTTCTGGAATGTAATTTCTTTGTGACGATATCCACACAAAAACGGTAGGAGAGAGAATTCTAGAACATGTATGTAACCCTTGAAAGATGTGAAAGTTATCTTGAGCTTTCCGGTTGCATAGAATCCCGCCCAAACCATGCACGAGCCTCCACCAAAATTCCTGGTTGAAAAATACTGTTCCTTCTTCCGTAAAACCATGACGGCCATCCAAATTGAACTTTTTTTCGCCAATGAAGATAGCCTATACATTGAAGAACTCTTCGTTATGGTATATAGCAAAATGTATTCTTTTGGAAACATTCTTCGTCACAACATACCATGTCCCACTCTCGGTTAATGTGAGCTTTGGCAAAACTCAGATGTCTTCCGATGTGAGATGGTGTAAGATGAGGAGCTTTAACCTTTTAAACCTTCTTTATGTGTGAATTTTTTACCAAAATTTGACGAATTGTCACCCGAGTAACATTGTAATTGAAATATTGCTTTATTCGCATAAGCGATTTTGAGGTATTCGAAGCTGTTCTTGCTATTTCCTGCTTATTCTGGTCAGAGAGCTTCGATTTACGTGGAGCTCTCTCCTTCTTACCGTATTTTTGAGGATTCGTTAAATAATTGGGTACCAACATTTTCGTGGTGAAATGCATCGATTTCTTCTTCTTTTCTTTCCATGAGTACGTTTCCCTCCGACATTTTTCATATTTATTGATCAAAACAACTAAAACAACGGAAAAATGTAACTGGTCTTATAGAAACTTGACACTTGAAAAATACAAAACCTTTGGTTTACGCTCAGCGCTTGCACACACACATATGAAAATCATGCAGTTAATGGTAGTCACCAATACCAATACACTAGAATATAAGTTGGAGCATTGTTTGTTTACAATGGCACAAAGCAGCAAAATCATCACCTGGTCTTATAGAAGTAGGACAGAGTGTAGTCCTAGTCGAAGCGAAGCTACTGAGAGGAGACTCAATTTTCATTTTTCATCTTCGAAGATTTCGGGCCCAGCTTCAGACCTATGAAGTATGTAGTTTGGAGGGAGATGTGTGTGAGAGAGAGAGAGAGAGAGAGAGAGAGAGAGAGAGAGCGAGATAGCCATGATACGCTGTTCAGTCTGTCCAAGTAAACTGAGAGTTTCGTGCAGCTTTTTAGCTCAGTTGAACATTGCGGATACCCGATTTCTCGGATAACGGCATTTATATGAGGTGGTCGGCTCAAATGAGCTTTAGGATTACTCTGTCCAACTTCTGTAAGTCCACCTTCAATATCTTCTATAACAGGGGCTCTCAAACTATTTTGATCAAGAGACTTTCCAGAATGAAGTGTGTTTTTTTTTGGGCTAATAAATAAAATTCTTTCCACGGTGTACAATCGAATCCTGTATATAATCGAGTCAAAAAGAAAAAAAATATTTTTTTTGCGTGTACTTTTTTTATTTTTGAATATAAAAGAGGAATTTGATTTTTGATTCATCCCTTTGAAATTTTTTCCAGATTCTCTCAGGAGGTGACAGACGACCATATTTGATGAAAACATCCATCTGCGAATATGCTCGAATTTCAACAATGACAGAGTTATAGAACTTTTTTTCTTTGTTACCTCAAACTGGCTCTACATTAAAAAGTACGCTACGGAAAACTATTATGTTTCTTTCATTTAAAAGATGAGAAATTTAGTGTAGGATATAGTAGTGAAACATCTAAATTAGTGGATTTTAATAACATTTTGGAAGTGAAAAACTAAAAAGTTAATAATTTTTAACGTGTTATTATTAGTTTTATCCTAAAAATTATATTAAACCAGATTGTTTCTATCAATTAAATTGAAGCTCTCAAACCGTTTTATAATTTGTTCTTTGACACCCAACTTCTATCTTTCATATTTTGGCTGCAATATCGATATAAACAATTACTGGTAAAAATAAAAGTTAAATCTTCAAAAATCACTATTTTTACCCCACTGTATATGTAATAGCCACTTAAATTTCACCTTAACGTTGAAAGGTTACATTTATTCTTGAACTAAGACATTTGAAATATAAAAAAAAATTAAAAATTATCAAACTGTATATAACCGAGTCCAAAATTGTATATAATCGAATCCCATAAAATCGAGTCTGTATATAATCGAGTTCGCGCTGTACCTCCGACCCCTATAGCCAAATTTCTTTCAAAATTGTATCTAGTTTGCAAAACATTTACCAATTTAAAAACTTTGCGGTCATCATTCTTTGATCAATAAAAAGAAAAAAAAATCAGTAAATATAAAGGGTAATTAATAATTATTAATACAAATTACTTACAATACTTTAACGTTTTTTTACTTGCCTTCAGCTTTTTTCTTCTTTTACGAACTTATGCACCAGGGTTGCCACAATAAAATCTGTGTTTTTGCCCTCAAAAAAAAAAAAAAAAAAAAAAATTATCTAAGTTTTTTCTCAAAAAATCAGTATTGATATCTGTATTAACCCTTTGCGGTCTTTTGTCTGCTCTCAGCACCACAGCAAGGAAGTATATTAATATTATAATTTATGCAACAATGTATCAGTTCACACTTTTTCCAAACAAATTTTAATGTCTTGTGAACTTATTCACGAACGAAAACGGTGCTACTGTGAATAATAGACAAAGGTACTCAGTATGAACAAAAGTTGTCATCCATACTTGAGGAAGCATTATAGCAAATATTTCTTGAGCATCAACATAAAAAAATATCAGAAGTTTACAAAAAAAAGAGGAATCTTGTTCATCTTTCATAATCTCGCAAAGTTATACATCACCGCTATTTCAAGTAAAAATAGTTGCAACCAGTACGACACACATGTCGAAATTTAGTACGACCGCGAAGGGTTAAATTTATAAGTTCAATTTTGAAGTATAATCTTAGCTTTAGTATCATTGATTGGCATAGTTAATATGAATTTGATGTTGATGGCATCAACATAAAAATCGCATTCACTGTGCTTTAGTAAGAAAAAACATAAACAGTGCTATTAATGAGTCTCATCCAGACTGATTTGAATGTTATATAAATAAAATTGGTGAGTTTATGAAAATATTATTGAGATCAAGCCATAAATAATATTGGATTGTAATTTTGAAAAATCTGTAAATCTGTATAAAAATAGAAAAATCTGTAATCTGTATCTACAGATCCTTGGTTTCAAAAAGTCTGAAAAATCTATATAAATACAGATTATTCTGTAGATATGGTAACCCTGTTATGCACTTGTTGACCCTCTAAATCAGCTTTCGTTTATGTCGACCCCTGGGAAACCGTTATGGACCCGAGAGGGTAGGGATATCGACCACTTTGAGAATCATTGTTCTATAATAACGCATGAAATGAGTTTTTAGTCAATGCATTGTTACTTTTTTATTCTAATGCAATTTCTTATTTTTATTCAAGACGTGTTATCTAGAATGTATTCTGGAGTGGCAAGCTCTAGAATACGTGGGACCCCAGTGCAAGTAGCTCTCGGCTTGATACTGTGTGACCTTAACCACATGGCCACTGGATTGAGACTTGAATATATTTTCCTCTGTCCAGTTGACATAAACTTATTTGTGATCTAACAATTTATGACGTAGGGTCTCATCTTTCGAAAACATATTGAGGGAGAAAATCGAAATATTCCATTTGAAATATTTCCAAATGTTTCTCATTTGGTTCATGTTTGGGAAACGAGCTGACCAATCCGGAAAATTTAAAAGCTATCTTGAGATATGCAGCTCCACAAAATTTAGCTTGTACCATGTATGGTCAGCCACCGAAGTTCTTATTGAAGCGATATTATTCCAGCCTCTTTAAATCACGCCAGTATACATTCAATCTATGAGGAATATCGAGGTTGATTTTTTTTTTCGGTCACTGCAATACTTCTTGACTTGTATAGTTGTTGAAGACGATTATAAGGGCTTGGGAAATCGAAATCAATATGGACCTATTTTATCCCATTGCCGATTCATGTAAGTTATGACTAAATTCTACCGTTTTCCTATGAGAGAAGATGTAAGAATGAGGACTTTTCCCCTGATTTCTGTTCTTTTGTGTTAGAACATTTGACCTACTCTAGACGCATAGCCCCCGGGGAGCGTTTAATTTCTAAGACTGATTGATTTGCATCAAGGTGCTCGATGTCTAATTCCTGATGGATTCACGAGGATTATGCATCAAACGATTTGATTACTCCATAACAATTTATTTCAATGAAGATAATTATATATTTTATGAAACTGACTATCAAACAATTCAAAAATGTCAAGCATTATCTAAACGAAAACTCCGCTTTCTGATTGGTTGATTGATACAAGTAATCACTGCTCTCCCAGTTGCTTATTCAATACGAATACGAGCATGTGTAATGAAATATGTGTACAGTAGTTATGACTCCGTTTATTTTGGTCAACCGCTTATTATGACGTAATTACACGATGAAGTTTGGTTTCATTTAAAATTGTTCATAAAAAAAGTCGGATATCATGAATTTATTTACAGTGGCATGCCACCTATTATGATCACTTTTTAATAAATTATGTCCGGTTATAATGACCGACATTTTTTCACAAAATGCTTTGTATGACGTCCGCTTATTATTATTTTTTTCTTTCTGTATTATAGTGGCTTTCAACACTTTTTTATATAGCAGTTAAAATAATGTGATCGCCTTCAAAATAGGCCCCTTCTGAAGCAATATACTTTTTCCAACGAACAGTCCAGTCATCTAAACACACTTTATTGCTGTATACAGGGATTGCCTTCAGTTCACGCAGTGACAGCTTACTTACTATGCAAGGATGGAGTTTACTTCGCAAATATTCTCTTATCGCTATCCTCCTTCGTTCGGTTCTAGCGGCTGCATAAATTGCCCGCTATTGACAGTTCTGTTCGGGAAAGCACACAACTGAACAGAACAAATTTATGGGGAAATGGGAATGCTTCCAATTCCATCAATTTAAACCATATACAGACTATGGGATTGTAATGTATAGCATATAAAACAAATCTTAGAAAATTTATGATTCGATTGGTATGCAAACCGTTAAAATCCGTTCGCAGCAAAAATAGTTATTATCGTTAACTTTATTTCATAAAAACGTTATCTGTTTTCTGATTTGGCACCCTTAATGTAAGACGTGGTCCTACGTCAAAATGATCAATAGATACTGTAGAATGGCCCATGAACAGTTGAAGAGAGGTTCTGTAACGATTTGAAGTCAAAAAAACATGGTAGATCTTGGAAATATGTGGAGATTCTTAGGGTGTCGGTGTTACCCTGATTTCCCCTAGCTGCCTCTGCCAAAATTCGTTCCAAACCGAACCAAGAAATATTCATGTTCGTCAGTGGAACCATTCGAAGTAGCAAGCTTCGCAGAAGCTATTTTAGACTGAATTGTTAGCATCTTACCGTAAGTTGGAATTTTTTTTATTATTATTATTGCTACAATGGATCATGAACAAATCCCATTCTTTCACTCGTGTTCTCATTACCCCATGCTTCTTCTCTCAGTCAATTACACCACCACCTTTGAATAGTGGCAGTGGTCTCCATTATGATGTTCACACTATTTTGTTCCACTTTTCGAAACAAGACGCTTTGATGTTTTGATGTGTTATTGTTATTCTGTGTGCGCGCCGCGAGTGTCTAATGAGAGTGGAATGTGGCTCGCTCATCATCAAATCGGTAACGGATTCTCGGCTCCGCGAGGGAAATGGGGCCTCCTAATTAGCAGCCCCACAGCAAGTCGGTCCAGAGCGAATCGCGCGGACAATGCTTTATTAGTGGCAATAAATTGAGCTACGGTTGGGTTTTAGCCACAAAAAAAATGGTTCAAGATTGAGTGTGAGTAATCATGGGGAAGATTGGTGGCAGTTTTGTAGCGGTTTTAGGATTAGGAAAGAACCGTTTTTTGGACAAAAACGATGATTTGTGGGTTCAATGTACATATTCAGCCGTTAAACGGAGATGAGCAGACCAACCGAGAATAATCTCATCTGTAAGTTTAGTAGTCGTGGACTCACGAAGGCAACACCACTCTTCAAGAAAACTGTAACATTCTACACTCCCATGGGTTGTTTCATAATCCCAGAGCTAAGAGATAATTGTCCAGTCACAGTATTCGTCTTTCGCCCACCTTTCCTCGCTTATACATACAGTGACTCAAATCCGTAATCGTACTCCACCATGCAGATCTCTTTTCCCTTCTTTTGAAAGTCGAAAACAAGCTTTCGGAACATTCCATTTAGATAAAATTATAGTGTTATATGAGAGATTTGCTATCTGTTTTCAGAATAATGGTTTTTATTTCTCTAAAAATGGCGAATGTATGTGCTAATGTATGAAAATTGACTCAAACTCATAATCGTACGCTGGTAGAAATCTCTACTCGATTTCGAAGGCATTGGCTAATTTCCTAATTCCATCATTATTCCTTGTTCATTGAAACTATCTTTAAGTGCCTTTAGCCTTATCTACGAGTTTTTTTTTGTGTATTCGGAAGGTATATTTATCAATTTTTCCATATGGTGGTTTTTAAAAATTTATTTTTAAACATTTTTTAGAAATTTTATGGTTTCTAAATTTCCTACACATATAACTTCCTTAGTTTTTTACTGGGATTGATGTCAGAAGATTGTGGAGGAATATCAATAACTTTTGAGTAATTGTAAAGTAACCATGTGCGAATTTCATATGTCTTCAGCTCTGGGTCATTGTCTTGGCAAAACCTGAATCTTCAATTCTATCCCATTTTGTTGACACTTTGCTTCATATTTTCCTTCAGGATGATCGAGTAAACATTCTGACCTAAAGACGCGTCCACATTACGCCAATCGGCCTTGGCCGCCCGGTAAAGCCGACCAAATGTGGACGTACCGCCCGGGCTTGCCGTCGTGCCGAAAACCGATTCGAATCAAACCGAACCCAACCCGAAACAAGTGGGTCCGATTCGAGAAAGTCGAACCAAAACAAAACGAAGTAAATTAGCGTTGACGACCAGGGTTGCCAATAATATTTTAGAAAAAACTGGAAGATTGCTCTTAAAAAAACTGGAAGAAAACTGGATCCTGTAAAACCTTTTTATTTTAAGGAGACCGGCTATGATTTATCTAAATTGATTTTTTACCAATTTCAATGCTTGATAAATAGAATGCTTTGTGTAGTATTTGTATGTAGTTCATAAAACTGTAACTGTAATTACTGTGAAACAATATTTGAGGGATGGTTTTATTTGGGCAAAACTTGAAGAGTTTCGTATTTATAGCTTCATAAAATCCATGAAATCGCTGATAGAAGAGCGTAGCAAAACTGCGTATAGTTCGATACCTCAAAAAGGTACGGATCAGCATGAGATACGAAGTAAAATACCAAAAAATACCACAAACAACTTCTCATAGTGTTATTTCAATTATTTGAGTATTGTTGCTCAAGTATAACTTTGGTTTTGACATTATCAAATTTTGGTATTGAGAAGCTATTTCTCTCAATTTTTTTTTGTGTTATTCATTGTTAATTTACATCTTATATTAGGCTTGCACAAACCAAATTTCGGTATCAAGATCAAGATGAGGGACCCTTAAATATTTCCTCTAGCTCGAGAAAGAACTTTTGAAAAAAATATGCAAAGTATACTTTCTTGCAAAATATACACTATGGTTCACATATATTTTATGCAATATATGCATTAGCTATCTAGGGGAGTTTGTTTGCATTAATTAAACTAATTATATTTAGAACTAAAATTTCTTTGAGTGACTATGAGAAACTAATATCCATTTGTTGTAAACGGAAGCAAGGTTACTTGGGTTTTATATTCATATCAATTAAAGTCAATGGAAACTATTCACTCTATGACCTTCTGAACTTCAGAATGTTTTGGAGGATCTATAACATCTGATGCTTAATCTAGGCTGTTAAATAAAATTAACAATTGAGTGGTACCCTGTTTTTAAAGTAGTTTGATAAGTTTCCACCATTCGGGAAAGCTCTTCGTTTTGGAATTTTCGACAAAACACCGACGGATTGAACAAAATGGAAAGAACCGAATTACAACCTCGCCAGAGATCGATCCAAGGTAGAATGATAAATGTCAGAAAATAAAATAACATAAGGAATAGGAAGAGGGAGGGACAGATAATATTTATCATTGTAAATTTATTTTACATAAAATGGATGAAACTAGTGCACACATATGAAAAACTGGATAAAATGGACGATATTCCAGAAAACTGGAAGATTTTAGGGTTCAACTGGATGACTGGATCGAGAAAAAAAAACTGGAAGAATCCAGTTTAAACTGGAACATTGGCAACGCTGTTGACGACAGTGTGCTTCGTGTGTTCGTGACGGCTTCGTGCATCCGCTGGGGCTTCGGCTTCGTGCACCCGATGGGGCGTCCACATTACATAACGAACCGAATATGTCGCCTGGTACAGGCCGGTCGGCATCATTCGGCATAATGTGGATGCGCCTTAATACACCATCGATGAAAACCTAATTCCTCATACATGCACCCTCATATCATCCCTCCACCACCATCATGTTTAAACATTGCTTCTACACTTTTTTTACGTTTAATTCATCGTTAGCTTCCTCCATACGAAACGATAGCCATCGGAGTCAAAAATATCAAATTAGGAAATAACTATAATAAAAATAAAAAAATCAAAATCTATGGAAATAACATCTTACCAGTAAGACATTGATGTGTTTCATGCTGTTTGGAATAATCAAATTGGAGTTACTGATCTTTTTTTGCTGAGAAACGGTTTGCCCTTCTGTGCTCGGGCATTCTTGCTATCCTTCCTAGGCACATTACAAACTTTTTGTTTGCTCAATTTGGTTTTTATCGATGGTGTAATGGATCAGAATGTTTACTTGAACATTCTAAAGGTGTAGTATCTAGCAAAGTGTGAACAAAATGAGATGGAATCGAGGATTCAAGTTATGCCCAGACAATGACCCAGAGCTCAAGACATATGAAGTTCGCACATGGTTACTTTACAATTACTCAAAAGTTATTGATATTCCTCCACAATCTTCCAGTAAAAACCTAGGAAATTATCTGTGTATTTAGAAACCATTAAATATCCAAAAATAACGGTTTTGAAAACCACTTAATGAAAAAAATGATAAATATACCTTCTGAATACACCAAAAAGTTCACAGATAAGGCTAAAGAAAGCTAAAGATAGTTGCAATGAACAAGGGATACCATAATAATGAAGGAATTAGGAAATTGGCCAACGCCTTCGAAATCGAGTAGAGATTTCAACCAGCGTACGATTATGAGTTTGAGTCAATTTTCATACATTAGCACATACATTCGCCATTTTTAGAGAAATAAAAACCATTATTCTGAAAATAGATAGCAAACCTTTTAACTCTCATATGACACTATAATTTTATCTAAATAGAATGTTCCGAAAGCATGTTTTCGACTTTCAAAAGAAGGGAAAAGTGATCTGCGTGGTGGAGTACGATTACGGATTTGAGTCACTGTATATGGGTAGTATAACTCAATTCGCATTGTTATTCAAATTTGTTACAGCCCATCACCTGCGCGACACTCGAAGCCGCGGTTCGTGATTATGTTTGCTTTGTACATATTTATACAGCTTTGCGCGATCCATCCGCCCCGGAAGATCGCTTTCTGATGCCCCAAATGGGACCACTCTTTCCTCGACGTTTCGGAATGAATGGAATAGCCTTTCCTAGCGAATTGGCTGAGTGCGCGCGCGTGATTCAGCGGATTTGATGATATGAGCGAATGTTCTCATTCCAAACAACAACATGCACTGAGGCTAGGCTGCGATCCGAATGTGTGTAAATTATAAAACGTGCGATTATCATCATCATCATACACAACGCTATTATCTCTCATTCGCTAATTACAGATCACTACTTTATTTTCACACCACACCGAGAGGATGAGATGTTGTGATGTGGCCTCCATATTTCCATTTGCGGTCCGAGACTTTGGGAATTGCTCATTCCTGTTTGGTCGGAAGCACCGTAGCGAAAGAACGGCAAACAAAAAATAAAAATAAAAACATAAAAAGCTAGTTCTGACGACTGGTATGAACAGCATAGCTGTGGTGAGGTAGGGAAAGAGGCCTCGAAAGCCACACTGCGAGATTGAGACCGTAAACAGTTATGTTAATTATTGTTATATCGAGAGCTCTCCCTTTTGAGCGCGCTTCGACGTTTTGGGCAATCTTCTTGGCTACCGAAAGAAGATGGAACAGCAGAGCTGCTGCGGGGTTTCGCTGGCGGTTGCGATAAACATAACAACGATGGCGGCGTCGAAGGCAATGATGTTGGTGGTGGTGTTGTTGTTTGCTAGTGATTATGCGTACCACAGGATGGGTTCACGCGGTATTTGTCTAGGAGGAGATGAGAGGAGGTGAGAGGCGCGGAGAGTCTGTGAATTTGTTAAGTACAGATTAGTAATTTGCAATGGAACCAAGCTTTTGGGGCCAATTGGAAGAACCGTTTTGGGGCTATTTGGGCGTTAATTAGCTACTGCTGCTTTCATAATAATGGTGAATAAACTCATCAATTAGTTCACATAAACACGGTTGATGGCTGGATCTCACAACTATTTTCTTTTCTATTTTTACAGGTAACCTTTCGTCATCCATCGAGCTCAAATTAGGGATCAAAGAGTAATACGAGCGCGGACTGCAGCGGTTGTAGCTTACTTTCAGTTTATGGTATGTTTCTTAATATATCTATCATGTCTTCCAACATCAAGAGTTATCAATATTGAAGCGCCATGTAATCCAGCATCAAAACAAGCGGAAACTGACAAGTGGAGATGCTCCGCATTTTTATTTCAATCAAATGTTGTAAGAAATTCAGGTTTCAATATCCTTACAAAGATTCAATAGGATGAAATGCTCTAATTTACGACATACGCATTGGTATGAAAGTGGTGAAATGAATATTCTCTGGAGGAAGGAGATCTTCCATAGAGGTGACATGGCCCCCAGGGCTGATTAGATCTCACACCACCAGTTTGTTTCGAATTGGACACTCAAGTCAAAATTTGTTGTACGACAACAAACCAAAATATACGTGTTCAATGAGAACATTAGAATGGAAATGGGGTTAATTTCACGATAAACACTTCGGCGCCTGTTCCAAAACATAAGACTCGTCAATTGATTCAGATGTATTGATTTTCAAACGACAAAAGGTACTTGTTTATGTGACTTAAAAAAAATTATTAACCCTCCTGTACTCGCGTGCAAAATCATAACACGTATACTCGCGCACCTTTAATGCCTTTTTTTAGATGGGACATTAAAAGATGATATAAAAGGATTTCTAGGAACTTCCTTTTCTTTTTCTAGTTTTCTTGTCGATATTGTTCATTATAAAAAAAATATCCCCGAAACTGTAACTAAAATTACCATGTGCCACCAATTAGTTTATAGTTTACGGTTTATAATTATTCCAAAACTGAAATTCTTTCACAAGTGTGTATATGTATGACCATTATATTTAGCGAATAACTATACGAAAGTCAAACATGTATATTTTCCTTTTGAACTTATGAATCTAACGACGAATATATCGACGAATAGTTAATATATGGATCCGTTCAATCTAGTTACAAAAGGGACTGAAATCAAATAAGTATAGTCCGGTAATTTTTTTTTATCCCATTTATTTATTTATTGGGCTCATTAGTATTTTAGCTGTAACAGAGCCGGGTTTTAATCGTGTACATGTACATATGTTTATGTTTCTATAAACTGTAAATTACACAGTAGATAGTAGTAGCCATTTAGGCGTTAAGTTTTCTGTTCCATTACATTATGGTAAATTACACAGTAGTAGCCATTTCGGCGTAAGGGTATTCTTTCTGTTCTTCCATTGTTCAGCAGAGCGGACAGCGGAGACAGTTGATATTGATCATTGTTGGGCTATTTATAGAACAGCAGCCCGATGTTTCTTGCAGAGCAGAGCAGTTGTATGGATGAATCGATCTATTTTCGACCGTGGATAGATCTCAATCGCTGATGATGTTTTCGTGGACGTAGTTATTCTATAACAACACAAAGATGGTCAATTGAGGGCCCTGAGTTTGAACTCACGACCGATCGCTTAGTAAGCGAACGCGTAACCAAGTGGCTACGAAGACCCCCTAGAGTCCGGTAATGATCTTATGCATTATATGCAATAAATATTCCACGCCATTAACATTAATTTATACATTTCATTCAACAATATTCTAGAATATGAAAAAAGGCACTTGTCCAAAAAAGTTACTCCTATACTCGCGTCGGTGTGTCAGACCGAAAGTGTAAAAAAGTGGCACACGTCCTCTTTGTACCAACACATGCGATACGCTAAACGATGACGAACGACGAATAACGAAGCTAGAGAGAATCACAAAGTTGTAGTGTTGATATTTTCTGAGAAATGAACGAATTATTGATTTCTCGGTCTGACAGACCAATGATCGAGTATACGAGTGTTAGTAATAATTAGAATCGAATATTGTTTCTCTTTCTTGAAAAACACATTGTTATGGGTTACCCTATAAGAGATATGAATGAACAAAAATAAAAATATTATTTTTATCTAATATTCTCATATGTATAACTATCAATTGACACAAGTGACGAGAGAGTGATGACAATAATATTGAGAGAAAGAAAAAAAATAATATAAAACGGCTTGTTCTCAGTGAACATTCTTTCAAATACCAGCATATGGAACCGAAATTCTCACATAAATAGTTACACATACTAATGTGGAATTAAAATAATATATATTTATATTGCTGCGGGGCAGAAATCAAAAATCCATTTCTTTCTGGTTTTTTAATACTTTTTGTAGACTAACAATTTTTTTTGCTAATCAATTTAATAGCAAATCCAACTAACCCTATCAACCAGCTTTCAATTGCTTTCTAGAACGTTCATGTAGGACTTTTCCATAGATATTTATAATAATGAAAAAACCCTTTGTCTTTGATGATGAATAATTCAATCGATAATTATATTATAAAAGACGAAGGGGTAATTTTTCGTTCAAACAGAAATATCTCTGTATGGAAAGGTCCTACATGAACGTTCTAGAAACCAATTGAAAGCTGGTTGATAGGGTTAGTTGGATTTGCTATTCAGTTGGTTAGCAAAAAAAATGTTTTCAATAGGTTTGAAAAAACAGAAAGAAAACGATTTTGACGTAGGATTACGTCTTTCGGGAACATATTGGTGTACAAATTGAAAATCAAAACTCGAGCACATCGGGAAAATTATCCAATTTCAAACGCTTATTGCTCAGTAATTGGATTGGATGGATTGGATGAAATTTTTGTGTCAACGATTTCGGTACTCCATAACAATTTTACAATATATTGAAGAAAATAATATATGTTACTATCGAATAATTGGAAAATCTCAAGCCCTATACTAACGGAAATACCCACTGCTGATTGGACGAAATTGACGACACATGTGGCGGGTCCCTAACAGAGACATCAAAACCTAGGTGCTCGGGGGAAATCGGCATTGCAAATATATGCAAGTTGGGGGTATTTAAGTATTGCAAGTAAAGTGAGTGATACGATTAATTCTAGTAAATGAAATTTAAATTTGAAACTTTTATGTTGGTTGGTTCGCGAAGATTCATATCATAACCGATCGGGAATTGTGAAAAATTTAGCACAAGGGTAAGTGTAATATTGTATATGGTAGCAGTTGTGTTAAAAATGACTTTATATATGAAACGATTTATTTCAATTGTCATAAATGAAAACCAAGGTGCGTTCCCGCTCGAGAACGTGTCGTTCGGTTTGAGTTGTTGTGTTCATTTTTACCCAAGGAAAGTTTAGACGGCGAGAAAAATTGGAAAAGTGAAGAAATATTAGAAAAGGTGATTTCCCATATGCTCTACATGTAGTATAAGATGTTAGTCCCATTAAAATTTCGCATTGGGTTGAATTAACACCCAGAAAGTAAAAATTATAAAAGAAAATTACCTTTGCTATCTCAAATATGTTTTCCCCATTATCAAGTAACTTGTTTTTACTGATGAGAAAAATTGATGATTGTGTTGGTACTGGTAATTATCTCATATTAAATTGGTGAGTTTTTTCTTTATTTCATCCATACATAATACAGGAGACATCTCGTCTAGGATCACAGAGGGCGGTTTTTATCATGTCTCGTTCCAATCCGGTGTCCCTTATCTCATCCATCCAACGACTGTTTACCATCCTTCTGTCATAATGACTCGGTAAACACTGGTGGAGTGAACAAATAATACCCAATAACCAAAGAGTTTAACGTTGTAATCCAAACATATCCAAAATGAACAGATAGCCTAACGGAATCCTACGTCAACTATGCGGTCGTGTCTCGGAAACGAACCTCCTGTGGTTTTTTTTATTTCTTCCCGATATGTTTATCCACTACATTTACACACACTCATATAAAAATGTGTTCGTAAAATATTCCAAAACTTGAAAGTTAAAGGTTCAATATAAAATCTCATTTTCATGCGTTGATTTTTCACGATGTTACAGCATTTCAAAAATCACCTAAAAAATTCGATTTCGCACTCTGTTCCTTTTTTTTCGAGTGTAGATCATATGTTGACTCCGGCTAACCTACAACCTTTACCGTAAGACTTGCTTGCTTCGGAAAGAAGACAGTTTTTGTGATTCTTCGAATCAAATAGGTATACTGGAGTTCCTTATAGTCATGAAAAATCTGTAACCTAAATTCAATCTAATTATTCTGTGAGATACAATAGCAATCATCGTAATTGATTCATGTCTCTACGTTTAACATGATAGTCTAGGATAGTCTAGTAATCATGTTACAGTCGCTATAAGTCAATGTAGGTGCATGATATTATAGTCAGAAGGAAGGAAGACTGAAAACATATTAACTTTGAGAAATCATAAATCAAAAAAGAAAAAAAAAATACACCTTTGATTATCGGATAAGTTATGTAAATAGCCTGACCTTCAAAAATTTAGAATTTGGTCTAACATTTTACAAAGAAACAAAACTACAATTTTTCACGATAATATGAGAACCACGAAAAATATCAAACAAGAAAAATCATTGAAAAAAAAAAATTTCAAAATGAAAATTCATTTCTCTCAAAAATATGTTTTTTTAATTCTAAAAAAAATACAATTTCCGACAAGTCACCCATGTATCGGAAGATGAGCGCTAGGGTGGCAGCGAAAATGGTCATGCCAAATTCCGAAAACCGACCATGCACATTTTGTTTATTGGCCCAAAAAAATTACCTGTGCAAAGTTTCAGCTTAATCGGACATGATTTAGGGGTGCCTCAAAGCTATGAAAGTTTTGGTTATTTTATCCCTTTCTTCTTTCTTTGTTTTTAAGAGGCTTTAAACTTTGCAGTTCATTCGCCTCTATTTTATCCCTGGAAATCTTCCAAACAAATAACATGTTCGGTTTTTGAAATTCGATGATGAAATTTTGTCCATACATCTATTGCAACCCTAATGAGCACATTTACAGGGAATAAGATTTCCTAACAAAAACTTTCCACGTTTTCTTTGAAAAATTACTACTAAGCTGTTATTAGAAAAACTGTTTCCCTTTATAAATGCCCATTTTCCGATGTATGGGTGATTTGTTGGAAATTGTAAAGACTATCCATATATTTTATTTTGAGAATTAAAAACACAAGTTTTTATATTATTATCATATTGTTATATCACAGATAATATACAGAAGAAAAATATAAATCGAAAAAGAGTTATACCCAGAATAATAACCAACAGAATTTTCACTGAATGCTAGATATGGTTCGTATGCTCATATAGGGCGGATGTTTTTCTACCTGGTCTTCAAATTTTACAACTATTGCTTTTAATGATCATTGCTAGTGCTTAGATAGTGATTCAGATTGAATAAACATTCGTTTGTACTAATTGTTAAATTTCAACAAAAACAATGCATAATTCGAAGAGAACCCATTTGATAAAGGGTGTGTCACATCAAATTGCATCACGGAAAAAACACTGTAGAAATTTTATTTTTAGGAATTATATCTTCAGCTTTCGCTTATAATCAGATAAGAGTGTATAGATCACGTTGGCCATGCTTCACTGTCAATTTTTCGTAAATTTGGAAAAATGTCGTCGAACGAAAAAGAGCGTCGCGAATTAATCCTGCGCACTCATTTCGAGAATCCGGAGTAGTCACATCGGGATATCGGTAAGATGCTGGGAATCGTCCAATCCACGGCCAGCAGAGTACTAAAACGATACTTGGAGAACCTAACCATCGACCGGAAGGTGAAGAACGGCAAAAATGGATGCTCCGTCAGTGAAAAAGATCACAAGCGCGTAGTTAAGCAGTTTAGACGTGATCCGAGAAGTTCGGTCCGGGATGTCGCCAATAAGCTGAATTTGTCAAGTTCATTCGTCCAGCGGACCAAGCAGCGGGAGGGCCTGCGTACATACAAGGTTCAGAAGGCTCCTAACCGCGACGAAGGGCAAAACATGGTGGGGAAGACGCGATCCGGGAAGCTGTACACCGAAATGCTGACGAAGCCGCATTGCCTGGTAATGGACGACGAAACCTATATCAAAGCGGACTTTCGTCAGCTGCCGGGCCTGTTGTTCTTCTCCGCAGAGGACAAATTCAGCGTTCCGGAGGAGATTCGCAAGCAGAAACTATCCAAGTTTGCCAAAAAGTACATGGTGTGGCAAGCGATCTGCTCTTGCGGAAAGCGGAGCGCCCCCTTCGTGATGACCGGCACGGTAAACGGGCAGGTTTACCTTAAGGAGTGCCTACAGAAGCGCTTACTACCACTATTGAAGCAGCACGAGGGCCCGACCATCTTCTGGCCGGATCTCGCTTCGTGCCACTATTCAAAGGACGTGTTGGAGTGGTACGAAGCCAACGGGGTCAGCTTCGTGCCAAAGGAAATGAACCCGCCCAACGCGCCGGAGCTTCACCCAATAGAGAAATATTGGGCGATTATGAAGCAGGCCCTCCGGAAGAACCCAAAAGTTGTCAAATCGGAGGCGGACTTCAAGAGAAAATGGATTTCTGTTAAAAAAAAACTACAACCTGACGTTGTACAGAACCTTATGGACGGGGTAAAGAGGAAGGTGCGAGCATACGGGCTTGGGCTCGAAGTATGAATAAAAAGAAAATGCCAAAAGTTGTTTAATAGTTTTTATTTTACTGTCTAAAATTTTCAAAAGGATCGGTCTACTGGGCGAATTTCTACAGCGTTTTTCTGTGATGCAATTTGATGTGACACACCCTTTATGGTCGTCATCGTTTCGGATCACTACTTAGAGACGTGGAGAAATGCATTATTCTGCAGAAAAATGATGTCCTCATTCGCGTCGTTTTCAATGTAAGTTATTAAAACGTCTCCCAGAAGCTCCAGATATATTCTGGAATTCATTCAGGTCAAGATGAAACAAATCGGAAGTTTTACTTGGAAGAAAATTCACCCCACATCATCAAACTTCAACCCCCCAAATTTCCACTCCAATCTCGTGACACTCCTTTGACACAAATCATGCCAGTAGCAACTTTAACAGTCCGGTTCGTCCAAAATTTTTCTTTTACCCGTCAGAAAACACAAATATGAAGTGGAATGAAAATTAGAATTGTTTGTTTTTGTTACTGTACACAATAGCCAAAATGTTTAAATATTGTTATGGTTGTCAATTTGTCTACATCTAATGTTTTATCCCAATTAATGAATTTCAAAATAAATGAATTATAGGGCCGACATTACGACATAACGACATTACGGATGAATAATATGACAAGGGCAAAATGACAACTATATTTCTTGTTAAATGGAAACATTGTAAACTTTCCACGACAAATGTTGAAAAATGAAAGATGATCAAAAACCACCGGAACATGGAAACCGGCAGAATCAGTTTCGCCCTCCAATGGGTTCTTTTTTTCAATTTGCGTTTCCCGCTCACCAGTGGGAAATAAATCCCGTTTAACCCAGACCTACAATTTAGATAAACCAACAATCATCCTAATCAGAACGCTTATTAACTACACCCCGACTCCCCTCTGATGTTATTGGTCAAGCTAAACCAACCGTGAGACGAAGAGGTAGGGAAGGCGGCTAGAGAACCGTTTATTTTTATTCCTTTCTACCGCTGCCGCTGAGATGGCATTTATCAACCTGTGGAGAACGATTAATCGGTTCGTTTATACCCAGGTTAAAAGGTGTACACATTTTCCCGCAGCCTTCGGAGAAACCTGCCCATCGAAAGCCACCTGCCCTCCGTTGGCCTCGGCCTGGCTTACACAAACTCAGCCAGACTCGGTCACCGACGGACAGATTGTAGCTTTGGATAGGGCGCCATCTCTCCCCTATGCCTATGCCATCTCGCCAACGAACCCCGAGGAAATGGTTAGAGAAACATACACACAAACACAATCACTCACAAACCCCGGATGGGAGCCTCCCCAGGTCCCACCTTGGATCCGGCCAACGGTCTGGAAGTAATCGCATTGTGCCATCACACAAGGGGTTTGCCAGAGTCCAGCAGCGGTGGGAAAGAACGAGCTTTGAGCGATGATCCAACAACGGAGACAACGGGGAGGAAGAGATCAGAATGCAAATAAAAACAATGTAAAACTTATTTATAGACCTTTGAGCTTCGATGCTACTTGCTTGTTTTCTATTCTTCCGTGCCGAAGCGATCTGGTTCCCCCCTCGTATAGAATGGGGCGGTATGACTTGATGGGAAGATGGAAGCGGCGGCCAGCGCTAAGTTTATGTGGGAATCTGCTTCTCGACGACAGCTATCGTCAACTCGTGCGGATGGCGGAAGAATGCTTCGTATGTCGAATCGTTACTGATTTTCCCTGGGGACTTTCCATCGGAGAGCATCCGTTGAACTCAAATCTGCATAGATGCATAGAGCACATACTCAAAATAAATTAAGAAAGCTGTCAACTTCGATTCGAATCCGTAGCCCTTCGCCGGAAGGAAGAAGTCTCGGCAAATGCATACTCGTTGTCACATCACATATTTTTTTTATCGATTCAGCTACTCCATTCAAAACTAAAATGCGAGAAGTAAAATTTAACATAGAAGTTTTGAGTGTTTTTTTTAAATACTATTTGAAAAATAAACACACCATTAATTTGTTGTTGATACCTTAAGGTACCCCAAAAAACGAAAAAAAAATTTATTTTGCATTTTAGGAAACTTATGTCCTCAGAAATGTTGTCCTAAAATTATTTTTCGATATTTCATTTCGTTGGGAAGATGCAGCCAAAAGTATGAGGACACCTCAAGAGATATAGTACTGCTGCACGCGTTTTTAAACGCGAAACCATGTTTCTTTAGCTGGTAGAATCGACCTCTCATGATCTACTCGACCGATTTTACTGACTTTTTGACGTAGAACTACGTCTTTCATTAAGGGTGCCAAATCAGAAAACAGGTCACGTTTTTATGAAATAAAGTTAACGTTAATAACTATTTTTGCCGCGAACGGATTTTCACGATTTACACACTAAACTAATCTCGGTCGCTCGGTCGCTCGGTCGCCAAACTGCTTGAGCTTGTTGTCTTGGAACCGATCTTTAGTTTCTGCCAGCATTACATTGTAGAAGACCAACATGGATTTATGCCTAAGAGATCTACTGTAACCAATCTGTTGACTTTCACGGCTTATATAACGGAAGGTTTCAATAGCGCCAAACAAACAGATGCGATATATTTCGACCTGACAGCAGCGTTTGACAGCATTAATCACGAAATTGCGATTTCTAAAATGGAGAACTTGGGGTTTGGCGGCAGAATAATCAGTTGGCTGCGGTCATACCTAATCGGTCGCCAGCTAGCAGTAAAAATTGGTGATCATTTCTCGCGCAAATTCGACGCGCCATCTGGGATTCCTCAAGGCAGCCACCTGGGGCCGTTGATTTTCCTCTTGTACTTCAATGACGTCAATTTTAAGCTGAACCTTCCGCGCTTGTCATTCACCGACGATATGAAAATTTTTTTTATAATCAACTCGACTGCCGATGCCTGCCTACTTCAGCAACAGCTGGATAGTTTTGCCGAATGGTGTATTGTTAATTGCATGAAGGTGAACCCAAGTAAATGTGCTATTAATCACCTATTCAAGAAAAAAGGAACCGATCTTGTTCGATTATAAACTCTTGGATACTTCCATCGAGAGAACCAACTGTATCAAAGATCTAGGGGTACTTCTAGACAGCAAACTATCGTTCCAGCAGCACATTTCATATATTGTGGGCAAAGCTTCCAGAAGTCTGGGCTTTTTGTTTCGAATCGGTAAAGATTTCAATGACATATATTGCTTGAAGTCTTTGTACTGCTCGCTGGTACGTTCGACTCTTGAGTACGGCTGTCAAGTTTGGAGTCCTTACTACCAAAATGGTGTCGACAGAATTGAAGCTGTACAGCGCAGGTTTGTGCGCTTTTCTCTTCGACGCTTGCCGTGGAGGGATCCTTTTCGGCTACCCAGCTATGATAGTAGATGCCTTCTAATCAATTTAGACACCTTAGCTGTTCGCCGCAATGTCGCCCGTGCTATGCTAGTGTCTGATGTCCTGACGTCGAAAACAGAGTGTCCGGCGTTGTTCCGTTCATTCCAACTACAGGTGCCTCCAAGAAGTCTGCGGAACCAAAATTTGCTGCGTATACCGGTCCGGCGAACAAATTACGCGACCTACGGTAGTATATCCGGTCTGCTCAGAATAAATAAATAAATAAATAATCGAAAATTCCGTAAGATTTGTTTATTATGCTATACATTAGAGTCCCCTGGTTTGTAAATGGTTTAAATTCATGAAAACTTTAAGCGTTTCCATTTTCCCATACATTTGTTCTGTCCATTTGTGTGCATTCCCGAACAGAGATGTCAATAACGAGCAACTTATCGACGACTAACGGAGGAGAAATCGTAGGATTGCAAGTCTCTGTGAACGAAGGAAAAGTAGAAGAATCAAGGGGAATACTTACCTAGAGTATAAACAGTGGATCTCGCTGAGGAAAACTTTCATTCGGCATCGGACTGTTGAGCAATCCAGTTCACTTTGCTTTCGCTGCGCTTCGATCTAAGATTGGACCCCACCAGTGGTAATCCAACTTGGATATCGTCGTTTGGATTTTCTGTTCGTTTTTCGCGTTATTCGTATCGTGTGTTTTTCTTTTCGCGTCATAAATTGGACGCTTCGCGTAGTGTGTGATGAGCACGAAGAAGAGGAAGGCAGGCTCGAGCCCTGCAAAAAACGAACGCATTGCCAGGGGCAATAACATTTCGAGGCAAGCGTCATTTAATGATGCACGCGATGTTGGTGCAGTGAAAAGCGCTCGCATTGGACCGAGCCTTCGCGAGTGTGACACCGCATCGAACTACAGCGAAGTAGGCAATTTCGGCGCGTTGGTCGAAAATGTAAATGCCGTTACCCAGGCAGCAACCAAAATCAAGCTCCCCTCGCTGGTGGTGAAGGTGGCCACTCTTGACAAACTCATAAGCGAATTCGCATCGATGGGCAGAGTACAAGCGGTATGGCATAATTCAGTCTTTTTCCAAGCAGTTAACATTGTTTGTTCTCCGCCATCAGAAGGGCTTCGTTGGTGCATTTGAGAATTTTGTATGTGATTAGGTTTCGCTTGCCAGTAGCAAAACTTCCTCCACTAAGGGTGACAGCTGCGCTTCTCTCGAGCATGAAAAAGTAATGCAACTTTCAACAACAACGCAACAGTTGTTTCTAAAATTTCATAACATTATAGAATAATATCCGAAGGTATAAATAAGCGCAAGTACACCCGTGGCCGAGTGGTTAGCGTCTCACATGATCATGCCTGGCGTTCGGGTTCGATTCCCGTTCTGATCGGGGGGTTTTTCGTCAAAGAAATTTCTTCCGACTTGCACTGTGGTCACGCGTATTCTAGAGCTTGCCCCTCGGAATACATTCAAGGCGTGTTATTTAGCATAAGAAATCGCAACTATGTATTGATAAATGACGCTAGTTAATGTATACGTTGAGACGGCAAAAGTTTCACAGGGAACGTTAACGCCATTCAAGAAGAAGAATAAATAAGCGATTTATATAAAATAACAGCGTTGTTCTACGTCAACATTGCGGTCGTATCTTGAACACAACCTCCTATAATTTTTTTTATCAGAAAGTAAAAATGAATAATTTGAAGCGTTGCATAGTTTTTTCGTATGACATTTTTGCGATTTTTTATGAGCATTGTTCGAGTGGAATCGAATCCCAAATGTACATAATAACGATCAAAGCATACAATCCGATTTTATTTATCACGACAGACTAAGTCGTAATTGTTTATATCATAACAAACATCAATTTCATGATACAAAATACCGTAAAATTGAGCTAACCGACATCATATATCAGGCAAATGTAGTTCGAGAGTCAATGTAGTACTGCGAAAAATCGTGTTACATGCTGTGGAATATAATTCAACAGAGAATCATATAAGATCGTAATTGAGGAGATATTACATCATATTATGGAGCATGAAATAGAAAGGACAAACACAAGCGTTCGAAATTCTGCATTCGCTCATCAGTTCGGTGGTGCTCACTTGCTACTAGCACTAGTACTTCTGTTTAAAAACAAAACGCAATAGAGTTTCAAAATAGCTTTAGAGAGGTTTGGTCGTATTGACCAACCTAAGGAGTGTGTCGAAAAGTAGTCTTAAACACGTTATTACACACAAACGGGTGAACTTTTTTTCTGTCGTGTAATCAGAGCATGCTTTGTTTTCATGACAAAAATTGGAATACAAGTTATTTAATTATTATTAATTATATTCAGAAGAACACGTTTGCATTTGTTCGTGATTTGGCTAAGAAGTTCAAAACCAGTGTTGGGATGATTCAGCGGATTAAACAGAGACATTGTTTAAAGACCTATAAAATGCAAAAAGTGACCAAACACCGGAGTAGCAAGATCGCGCTAAAACACGAGCTCGAAAGCTGTATCTATAGATATAAAAATGGATTTCTGCCTGTCTGTCTGTCTGTCTGATTCTTATGGACTCGGAAACTACTGAACCGATCAACATGAAAATTGGTATGTAGGGGTTTTTGGGGCCGGGGAAGGTTTTCATGATAGTTTGAGACCCCTCCCCCCTCTCTAAGGGGGGCTGTCATACAAATAAAACACAAATTTCTATATTACTCGAGAATTAGTCAAGCAAATGAAACGAAATTTGGCATGAGGAGGTTTTAGGGCGCAATGAATGTTTTCACGGTGGTTTCTAAGGGGAGTGGAGTGTCAAACGAAACCAAATTTGGCGTGTGGAGGTTCTAGGGTGCAATGAATGATTCTATGGTGGTTAGATACTCCTTCCCCCTCCTTTAGGGAGGGGGGGGGGGGTCTTCATACAAATGAAAGACAAATTTCTGCATAACTCGAAAACTAATCAAGAAAATGCCAAATTTGGCATGCAAAGGTTTTAGGGGACACAAAACGTTTCTATGGTGAATAAACACCTTTAGACACCTGCCTTTATTCTATCATACTTTCTGTGTTAAACATTTATTCCATGTAATGGAGAAACATGTTAGTTGCAAGTGGTTGAAAAATCTTGAACGAGAATTTTGTTTGAAAATAATCTGATATTATAATGATGAGCTTTGGTAGATGTACTAGGAATTTTATAGTAAAAGGTAAATTCAACGTGGTCTGCGATTAGGCCCATGAACGTGCGCTTACTAAGAAAACGTGAATGTGATAATGAAAAATAAATTTTGGTCGGGACAAAGTTTGCCGGGTAAGCTAGGTCACTAGCTTACTATATGAGCGTATTTTGAACTATCGCAACCGGTGCATTCTCATGGATGACCTAACATTGGGGATATAAAAGTTGTTAATATAAAATTCCATTTTCGAGTAAGAATTTTTAGCAGTGCATTGAAAATGATAGTTTTGCAAAGTAGTTCATTGATTTTCCAATAACTTTGTCAAACATCATAATTTAATCAGACATCTGGATTTTGAGTTACGTTTCATTGGAAGAAGAATCAATGATTTTGACAATGAAAACTTTTTTTTTTGAAAATCTTCCATCATAAGTACCAAATCTCAAAAATGATCGGAGAGGATCGGGTCAAAATTTACTGTTTTGGTCGATTTGGGGTACAATTGCTCTATAAAAAATGGCGATTCGTGAGGCTATAAAAATAATTGAATCGTTTATTTGAGAAATTTTTGGCCGGAAATCGATCTTTTGGGACTTAGCCTGAGTGGCAATGAAGGTATGGAAAAAATAATTATCGAATTTAAAGAACCGACCATGTACATTTTGTTTATTGGCCCAAAAAAAAATGACCTGTGCGAAATTTTAACTCAATCGGACATCATTTAGGGGTGCCTCAAAAGCCAGGTTCCGATTTTTAACCACTCAGGCTAAGTTCCAAAAGATCGATTTTGGACCAAAAAATGTTTTTCGAGCCAACACCAGATCTCGATGTTTTATCCATTTTCAAGTCATTTGGCATCGAAAACAAAATCGATTCTCCAAATTTCCTGTTCCCCCCTGGAAGATTTTCGAGAATCAAAAAATCAAAACATTGAGCGCTTTGAGCGCTATATGCAAGATAGGTAACTCGAAAAATTCTGACAGTTGCACCGATAGCTTTCACTCGGTCGATGCTATCGACTTGGTCGGTATCTATAATAATAGGTGTACCGGTAATTTTCTTCGTTTTTTTTCTTCAAAAATTAATGCTTTGTTCTGCAAAAATGGTTGCAAATTTAATACTCAAAGTGTTGCCCATCACAACTTTTTCCCATCTTTGCCAAAAACGGATCCCTTTCTGGAAATAATCGGCCGGTTTGTCGACTAACCACGAATCGAGCCAGCATTTGACTTCATCAACTTCATCGAAAAAGGTAGTAACCGGACGAAGTAATGTCTGAAGAATAAGGCGAGTGGGATTAATTTTTTGCATAACCAAAGGCGCAATTAACTGAGCTTACAAGTCAGCGTCAAACAGTGTTTTTGGGGTTAATGGTCAGTGGCAACTATATTGTCACAATTTTTTTCAACTGTTTCAGTAGTTTATTTTTCATCAAAGGTAAATGTAGGTTCTTCCTCATGTAATGATTATGCTTCTGAAGTTTGAGTCGATAGTTTTCCTAGTTTGCACGGCCTTATTAAGGGTTAAATAAAAGTGATTTGGTGTCCGTATGACATGATTTAACTCGAGAGCGGATCAATAGATTTCATCAAGGCTTCTCAGGCTTGACATGATCTGGTATGCTTCAGTTTTGCGTGCTTAAGAAGATAGGATCGGAGGGTTGGTCTTCAACGAATTCATCTGAAGATCCATTTGGGTTTCCTTATTATTAAATTTGGGTTTCCTTATTATTCAAATCCCGTTACATTGTTTTGACAAACTAATCGGCATTCACAACAATGAACGAAAAAACCACGAACAGATATTATAAACAAAACCGACGAAAGTGGACCTTCGGGTGCATACCCCGATATCAGCGCAATGGTCATCTTAACACGACTTTTACTTTCCATTCGTCGCACCCTGAGAGGCCCTGAGAGTACGATCACAGGCACAGGTCTCTTCTCCGGGCACGGAAGTGCGACATCTGATGCCCCCCGTGGGAAATTAACCATTATTAAAGTTCGCTTTAATCCCCGGTGGCGGTGGTTTCTCCCTAGATGTGAATATGACTCTTTATTGTTGCTACCTGTTGGAGAAATAAAAGATCGCCATCACCGGATACTTCCTCTTCTCGTTGCTATCACGACTCATTTATCGCCACTTTCGTTCGCTACGCCCGCTACGGAAAATCCATTTTTTGAGGGGGGACCTGAAATTGCTGCTACTTCGTCCCCATAAACGAGGCGTTCCGACAGCTATTGTTACGGTGGGAAACGCATCACGCAAGTCTGCTTCAATATAATGTACCTTTTTACCGAGCGCTCCAAAGCGGTTCGTGATTTATGTGGCGGTTAAATTATTTTTCTTTACAATTTCAATGAGATGGAAATCAAGCTGACAGAATTACGTAAATGATCGGTTCCGCTCTACTGTGTTTTTCATGATCCATCATTGTTTCTTGAATGACTCAAAAACAAAATTACCTAAGAATGGTAATGAAGTTGGTACGTTTTCTGACCGAATTCGGAACCAATGCGATCTATAAAAACCAATACAACACCGCTAATCGTCATGAAACAAATTCCAACGAAATAATTACGGTCTCTGACTTTACAAACGGGTGTGATTTATATCCTCCCCAAGCCACTTATCGGTTATTGCGTTCGAAAGCACCTTTCTGCAACTGGAGAGCGTACAAAAAAAGTCGTTACTCAATCCCAACCATCCAAGTACAAGTCAACAGTCGCCACGACGCTACTTATAGAGCTTTTTTCCCGGCTGTCATCACATGTCAGTGAGGAGGCGATCTGGCGTAGTGGTAACATCCATGCCTCTCACGCTGAAGGTCACGAGTTCAATTCTCACTCCCGACATTCTTCCAAAAATGGAAGTAAAAGTGACGAACCAGCCAAATGAGTTGAAAATCACTATAATACAGATATAAAAAAAAATAAAAAAAAATCACATGTCAGCATTTGTTTGTTGCATTCGAGAACGAGTAAGATTGTGTTTTCTTTTTCTTTCGCGAGACAACTCGCTCGCAAATTATAAATGAAGAAGATGCTGTGTAATCAGTCGAATGATGGAAATCATGAAAAGTTGATGCAAATGGTTGCTCCTTCGATTGGCACCGGTTTCCTAGAAATGAATGGGCGTTTGCACACACACTGGTGGTGTCGGTACCCAATTGCATTGCAAAAAAAATCTTAGATGATGTTGATGCACATGTCAACTCAGAAAACAAATTATATTTGATTTCGACAAACAAACGAACTGTGTATAATACCTACAAGATAAGTCGAAAGCATCGATGATAAACTGAAAGTAGTTTTGGGCGTTCACGTCGGATACAATACTACGCAACTTCGTATGTGCAGTTTAAGGTTGAAGATCATCTATGGACAAACAGTGTATAACATTTCGTAGAAGTGTTCACAACTCTAACATGCCGAGTTTTGTACCTGAAAACGTTGTTAAAGCGGTTGAGATCACATTCGAAAGTCTCCTCATTGTCTCTTTGCTTTCAGATCGTTGTTTCTCACAAAAAAAAGTTGGCGCACTGAATAAAATCTAAAATGAACCTGTTCGTTCAACCAATCTAACGCATGTACTGGAAATTGAATTGTGTTTGGAAAGGGTCAAAGTTTTCTCCTTAATTTCTTACAAAAAATTATAACTCAAACATTATAGTACCTAAAAAATTATGATCGAAGGATGAAATGTAGATAAATATTCAAATTTTCATAAAAAATCAAAATATTTACACAGTAAAAAAAATATTTAAAAAATTAAAATTAATTTTTCTTAAAAACGTTTCTTTAATTCTAAAAAAAAATATATGAATAGCTCTTCCAATTTCCAACAAGTCACCAAAACATTGGAAGATGGGCACTTTCATAGGAATTTTTTTTCTAACAATGACTTTCTCATGTTGCCTTTGAACAAAATACAATTAAGTCTAATTTTGTTTACTGTCAGGATGGCTATTGAGTGTATTCGGCAATGTTTTAGATCTGATAAAAATATGAAATTCTGTTTCTATATTTTATAGTTTCCAGAATATGTGGCATTCCTGAAAAATTGTATTTTTCTCGTAACATTGTTGAGTGAAAATTCTAGCGTTTGACATGTTTTTGACTTGTTTATAAACAGGAAAAAAGTTTGCAAAACATGTCAATCGCGTTAACTTGCACATAAATCATCGAAAGATGGATACTTCTACTAGCTGGATTGTTTTGTATCATAATATTTACTCTTATCGTCCTAATCCTTTGCACTCGACGTTGGATTTGCTTGGTGATCCTGCAACTCGGGACGTTTGATAGTATTTTTAATAAACTTCTTATTCTTAACTTAGAAAAATTACACACGTGTTACACGTGTGTAATTTCTTTGGGCTGGGGATAAGAAGATTGCTAAAAAGGCCGTATATTTTATACATCATTACACCTTTATCAAGCCTGCTTTGAAATGTCAGCGCATGTAATATCGTCTATATTCCTTGTAACAATTGCCAAGCCGCATGTCCGGCTTGTCGAGGCAAGCATTACAATAATCTGTTGTTTATGTCTTTTTCCGTGTTTATTGCATTCGACAACATACTATGTAATCCTTCACATCTTCTGTTAGAATATTAGGCATTTTTATCTCAATAATATTTTTCCCAACTCACCAATTTCATTCATATAGCGTTCGAATCAATCTGAATGAGAGTCATTTTGGCATTCATATGTATTGAGTAGTACTGCTTTCTCATGTTCAATCTATGGCGAAAAGATGCTAAAGCCTGCGTTATCGGAGAGCTTTACAATAAATAAATAACACTGCTTATCTTTTTCCTACTGAAGCACAGTGAATACGAATTTTTACATGGATACCATCAACATCGTCAAATTTTTAATAAGCTAAGATTATGATTCAAGATTGATCTTATAAATTTAACTCTTTGTGGTCGTATTAAATTTCGACTATTTCGCAATTTTTTTTTCACATGATAAAGCAGATGAACAAGATTCCCTAATTTTTTTGTAAACTTCTCATAAGGATTTACTAAGCAATGTTTTTTTGTTTATGATCAAAAATATTTGCTATAATTCTTCTTCGTTTGATATCTTTCGCATGTATCACAAAAATAATTAGTTTGGCGTCTTTCGCCTTTTATCTTTCTGTTTGAACATATAGAACAATGTTCTTTACTTCTACACAGCGCCGCAATACATTGAGTTTTCCATTAATCCTTTTCTCAAGCATGGATGACAACTTTTGTTTATACTGAGTACCGTTATCTTTTATTCATAGTAGCACCGTTTTGGTTCGTAAATAAGTACACAAGACATTAAAATTCGTTTAGAAAAAAGTGTGAACTGATACATTGTTGCATAAATTATAATATTAGTATACTGCTTTGCTGTGGTGGCTGAAAGCAGACAAACTACCGCAAAGGGTTTATACAGATTTCGATACAGATTTTCTCAGAAAAAACACAGATAAAAAGAATTTATTTTGGGTTGTTAAAGTCGTATCCATACAACGAAATTTATATATATAAAAATGGATTTCTGTATGTCTGTCTGATTCTTATGGACTCGGAAACTACTGAACCGATCAACATGAAAATTGGGGCCGGGGAAGGTTTTCGTGATAGTTTGAGACCCCTCCCCCCTCTCTAAGGGGGTCTGCCATACAAATGAAACACAAATTTCTGCATTACTCGAGAATTAATCAAGCAAATGAAACCAAATTTGGCATGTAGAGGTTTTAGGGTACAATAAATATTTCTATGGTGGTTAGACTCTCCACCCCCCTCTCTAAGGGGGGTCTGCCATACAAATGAAATACAAATTTCTGCATTACTCGAGATTTAATCAAGCAAATGGAACCAAATTTGGCATGTGAAGGTTTTAGATTACAATAAATGTTTCTATGGCGGTTAGACTCTCCACCCCCCTCTGTAAGGGAGGGTTACATGGAATAAATGTAACGGTATACAAATGAAACACAAGTTTCTGCATTACTCGAGAAATAATCAAGCAAATGAAACCAAATTTGGCATGTGGAGGTTTTAGGGTGCAATAAATGTTCTTACAGTGCCGGAACTGCCATACAAATGAAAGACAAATTTCTGCATAATTCGAAAGCTCATCAAGCAAATGGAGTCAAATTTGTCATTCGAATGTTTTAAGGGACACGAAACGTTTCCTTGGTGAATAGACACTCCTCTCCTCTCTCTTTCTTGGTACTGCCATACAAATTTCTGCATAATTCAAGAACTAATCCAGCAAATTGACCCAAATTTGACATGTAAACGTTTTAGAGGCCAATGAACATTTCTATGATGTTTTACATGGTTTTGTTGAACTTGCCTTCAAATTCTTGAGTAGCCTGAATTCGTTATCCAAGTCATGTCTATTACTAGCTCCGACGAATGGAGGAAATTGAGGCATAAAATCATAAAGGTATGGTAGCTTGACGAAATGTTAAGGGTTCATCAAGGTTGTAGTTTTGATAACCGGATCGCTGAAATCAAATCGCTTTGAATTCGGCTTCCCGAGTTCAATATAGAAGTCACGACAAATCGATTTGAAGGTCAGCTTCCAATCCTTTTTTATCTTCTTCTGCATCGATAGCAACGTAAACATCCTCAGGTTTATTCAGAAAGTCTTCAAAATCTTTCACATCATGGTTAGTATCAGCGATTCGTTGCACGTAGCTCTCAAAACATAAGTTACCCAATCATCATCAACAAAACATTCTTGTATCATTATAAAGTTCGCAAAGTTGAGAACTTTCTGATTGAAAATGAAAGAAAAGAATAGTTTAAGCTATGGGAAGCTTGGGAAAAAAAAAACTGCTCCGATTGCGAAATTGCTAGCGTCAGTAGTCAATATGAAAGGACGTTCAAAATCTGGGTACTTTAAGATATCGTTCTGTGTTAATAAAGTTTTACAAAATTCGAATGTTTTGATAAAAAGAAAGGCAGTCATAGGGAGATGAGGGAGTCGCTCAAGATTTCGCTTAACAACTGCATCCAACGAAAGCCATCTCGTTGCGTTGCGTTCAACATTTTTATGAATCAAGGTATCTATGTAGGAACTGTGATAAATTCAATATTCAAAATTGAATTTAAAATCTGTACATTCTGTATCTTTGCTGAAAATCCGTAATTTTGTATATACAGGTTCGGTATCTGAAATTTTACGAATATTCTGTAAAATACAGAATATACTGTATTTGTGGCAACCCTGGTGATATGTAAGTTACCATGGCGTTGGAGATCAAATGATAGAAAACACAGTGAGAAATAGAGCATAAAACTATATCCATTTTATTCCGGACATCCTCTCAATATTTGGTGGGACTAAGAGAACATGCTTTCATAGTGTGAAAATTCCGCGGTTTCTGTGAATTTTGTTCATCAATCTCATCGACGTTTCAAGATAACCAACCCTTAAATAAAAAATATGTATAGATTTCAGATTTGTCAGATTTGCCACCGAAAAATACAAATCACCCATGCAACAACGTTTCTTCCCGCGAAAATCCCCCCAAAAATTACCTCCAAAGATTAATTCGGCAATATCTCGGTAAGCCAACTGAAACTACTGTATAAAGAGATGCAAATTGTTGCTAACCAATGTTTGCGCGTTGACTTCTCGCAAGTAGAAATTTGTCCTGAAATAGCAAGGCGGAACAAAAGGGGGCAAAAGTATCGCCTCGTTGTCGTCAGCTGCCCCCAAACCACGCCGTCTAAATAGCAGCAGACACCGACTGTGAGATACAATCATTCGTGACGTTCCGTGTGCCACCGATACCTACATTAGGCGGTTAAGGCTTGGCTCGAGGTAACCAAACAAAGGCCAAATCTCCGACCCAAAGCATTAGCTTTGTAAACAGGGTAAACGTGTAGCTATTCTGGTATGATTTCCCCCTCCCAGCGAGTACAAGTTCAAATAGATTTACCGCGTTTTCCGTTCCTCGCCCCCAACCAAATATCGAACGACAAAAACCCCAAAAGCATACGTTAACTCGCCAAGGAAGAAAGTTGATTGTTTATGCTGCTTGTTAGTGTCGGTTTGGCTCGAACACCACCATCACCCGCGGATCTCGCCACTCCCTCCCCACCAACTAACTGACAGACAAACTTAAGACCTAGAAGGAACGGCATTAGAAGCCTCATTAGCGTACACATCTCACGTCGGTGGTGGCGTACGGTCGATGCATTTAGTCCAAACGCAAAAGACACGTATCGGCGCGAAACATACTTAGCACAACGAAAGCCGACCAGCCAGCAATCCCCTCACATTGATTGACAGCTCATCAACCATTCACCGGTAATCGGCTCAGAGTTCTGAGTTCGGCAGTTTTGCGGGGCCAAAGCGCAAAAACGAAAGCCGGAAACTGCTGATTCCTACCACACTAGTTTCACCAGAGCGCGTGACAATCCCCGACAAAACTCAGGAATGTTTGACGTGGTTTTGTAACGCAGCAGCAGCTTTCCGCCTAGCTTGGTCGAGTTAATTCGGAATCAGTGCCGCCTGTGGTGGGGGGGGGGGTGAAGTAAAGCTTAGTTCGCCACAATTCGTGTGACCTAAGCCAAGCCAAGAGTGAACTTCATGAGCACGGGCGCACCTTTCGAGAATGATGCAAGTCGTAGATTCTTTGGGAGTCACAGCCAGTCACGGTTAGGGTTTGGAATTATATTGCATTCCACTCAGCATATGATCTCAACGATGAAGAAGGGCACGGAACTATGGAGCAGTCCTATGCCCGAAGAACGGCTTGATCGGACTCGCCGAACATCTTCAATGTGGATGAAACTTTGCACATGCTTTCGGACTAAAAGGCTCGACCAATTAGACTAAAATAAGCTGGTGAAATTCATACCAACTCGACTGACCATTGGCAGCACCAGTTCAGATTGAAGCAATTACACGCAATTAGTCATTGACGCAACTTTGCACATTTGAAATCTCAAAAAACATTACAGCCCATTTTGAAAGGGGCCAAAAATGATTTTTTGATTTTTGATGAAAGAAACGAAAATATAAAAAATTTATTTAAAAATTAAAATTCATTAAAAAAAAAAAAAAATTCAAAATACTCAAGAAAAATATGAAAAATTTAAAAACCAACGAACCAACATCCATACATCGGAATGTAGTCACTTTTACAAGGAAAAAGTTCTTCAAAAAACAACTTTTTCATGTTTTATTTTAAAGAAAACAGAAGTAATCCTAAATTTGTTTAAAACATAGGAATATTTTTGAATAAACTTTAAATAATGTAAAAATATGGAACTGAAAAATTTGTCAAAGACGTCGACATCTTTCATTCTTATATCTCTTATAGCTTCTGAAATATATGGCATTTTTGTGTGAGCTTCATATAGGGTAAATGGTCTTGGTTTGTCCAATTTAGGGTGTTTTTACGCAACTAGTAAATGCATATCGATTTTTCTTCATGAAAATCATATATAATCGATACGAGTTTGTGTTTGCTGAAAAGCCCCAAGTTTCTAGTTGCTAATACTACCATAAGGCGTTGGAATCATTCAATGTTTTATGTTTTTTAACGATTTTCCTCAAAGAGAAAGTATGATCATGGTTTGACCACCACTGATCATGGATTGTCCAAAAAATGATCATGGTTTGTCCAGTTTTAGAAATCACAATTTTTGAATGGAATAGTTCGAATTTTCAAGTAGATGTTGCATTTATTATTGCTTGTGTTTACTGTCATCATATTGATCCATTCATAATTTAGGCTTTCTTCAGAGTATTGCCTTTTCTTGGGTATTTTAAAAGTGTTCACCTCAACACACTAAACACAGAGAGACTATATTTCTATACTATAAAAAATACTATAAAACTACTGTAAATCATAGAAAAGACTATTTTATTTATATGTTTTGGAACATTCGAATACCTGATTTGGCAAAGGATTGCTGAGTTAGAGCATTCAAAACAATGGACAAACCATGATCATATTTTCGACTGGACAAACTAAAATCATTTACCTTTTTTTTCAGAATAAAAAAAACCGTTTCGAGAAAAAATAAATTTAAATTTAAAAAAAAATGTAAGTTTTCATGAAAATTTGTTTGATTTTTTTTTATTAAAACTAAAGCTATTTCCTGCATTTGATTCTCTGACCAAAACATTTTAGGTCTCATAGTTTTGAATTGGAAATGTTTTGTACAAATTTAAAAAAAAATTGTGTTTAAACAGTCAATTTTTTTAGATTTCAAGTTGATTAAATGACTAATGTCTCCCACAACGGTTCGCTGAAATTTTCATCAAAATTCGTCAGCTTTGTTACAACATTACACTTATTCGATTTGCACGTTGCTGGATGCATTCGATTGAATGGCATTTTTAGTTTTGTTTGTTGACAAAATACGCCCTGAGACAATCGTTGGTCTAGTTTCCTCGGCAATTCCTGACGCAATTCGACATAGACGACATAATGGCTTGGCTTTTCGGTTGAAAAATCAAAAATTTAAAAAATATAAATCAAAATTATGAATGAAAATTTGCTCTATCGTATCAAGTATATTTTCGAGTAACCGATAATGAAGAGAATTACATAAAACACAACTGTTCCGAGTAATCACAGTCGTACGTCAAAGTTACGTCCGTACCCTTCGGCTCAGACCTTTCCACTTTTCAACGATGTGCACGACATTTTTGATTTTAATATAAGTAGACTAGTTTTTAAAGATAGGATTAAGGATGTCTAAATAGTCTGTGTGGTATTAAAAAAATAAATAAATACATAAATCAACGTTTCGCACGAAGTTCCTTATGAAAAATCGAGATGACCCTTCTCATTGGCACCCTAAACCGTATGTTTGCATCGTATTCCGAAAGAAAGGCCAAGTCCCAGAGTGTAGATTTTTGAAAAAAAAATTCGAAATGGCAGCAGATCTTAACGTTTCATGCAATTTTAAGACATTCGGAACCAATTTTTACGTAGGATTACGTCTTTCGGGAACATATTGGGGTACAAATTGAAAATCGAAAATCGAGCACATCGTGAAAATTGTCCAATTTGGAACGCTCAGTCACTTCATGATGGATTGATGAAATTTTTGCGTCAATCGATTTCGGTATTTCATAACAATTTTTTATATTGAAGAAAACGATATATCTCATGAAATTAACTATCAAAGAATTGAAAAATCTCAACCCCTATCCTAACGGAAATACCCTCTTCTGATTGGTCGAATTGACGACACATGCGGCGGGTTCCTAACAGAGACATCAAAACCAAGCTGCCTGGAGGAAATTGGAATTGCTAATACATGAAAGTAGGGGGAACTTTTGCTCCCACCGAAATGTGTTCCCTAACAGAGACATCAAAACCAAGATGGAAATCGGCATTGCAAATATATGCAAGTCGGGAGCATTTTTATTTTGCAATTAAGGTGAGTGATACGGTTTATTCTAGCAAATAAAGTTTAAATTTGGAACTTTAATGTTGGTTACTTCCACAATACACGAACGGTCATTGATATGAAATTTTAGTACAAGTGTAAGTGTAAAATTGTATATGGTAGCAATTGTGTCAAAAATGACTTGAAATATGAAACGATTTATTTCAATTTTCATAAATAAAAACCAAGGTGTGCTCCCGCTCGAGAACGGGTCGTTTGGTTTAAGCTGCCTGTTTTGTTGTGTTCATTTTCACCCAAGGAAAGTTTATACGACGAGAAAAATGGGAAAAGTGAAGAAATATTAGAAAAAGTGATTCCCTATATACTCTACATTTAGTATTAGTTGTTGTTAGTCCAATTAAAATCCGCATGGGGTAGAAACACAGAAAGTAAAAATTATAGAAGCAATTTACCTTTTCCATTTCAAATATGTTTCCTCTATATTAAAATAACATGTTTTTACTGATGAGAAAAATTGATAATTGTGTTCGGTATTGATAATTATCTTATATTACATTGGTGAGTTTTTTTCTTTATTTCATCCATACATAACCCAGGAGGAATCTCGTCTAGGATCACAGAGGGCGGTTTTAATCGTATCTCGTTCCACTTCGGTATCTTTTATCTGATACGCAACATCCAACGACTGTTTACCATCCTTCTGTCATCATCACTCGATAAACACTGGTGGAGTGAACAAACAATACCCAACAACCAAACAAAACGGCCCTTTTCATTATCCAGTAAATCATTATCAAAGAGTTTAACGATGTAATTCTTCAAACATATCAAAAATCAACAGATAGCCTAACGGAATTATACGTCAACTATGCGGTCGTGTCTCGGACACAACCCACCTGTGACTTTTTCTTCGAAAACACAAGTTTCATGTCGATTTACCACTGAAGTGGTAAAAATAATAAAATAACTAAAAAGTTATTTAAAAAATTTCGATGCTTTATAAAACAACTAGCTAACCCGGCAAAATTCGTCCCGCCAAAAATTTGTTTTTTGTTATCAATACCTTCAAACATTCACGTTTTCCTACTATGAGCAAGTTCATGGGTCCAATCGCAGAATTGTTCATTGATTGATCTTCTATTCGTCTCCGTTGAATTTACTTTTTACTATAACATTTCTAGTATTTCTAACAAAACTCATCATTATAATTACAGTTTGTTTTCAGACACAATTCTCGTTCAAGATTTTTCAACCACTTGTAAATAACATGTTTCTCCGTTACATGGAATAAATGGAATACCACAGCCCCCCCCCCCCAAAGAGAAGAGGGAGGAGTATCTAACCACCGTAAAACATTTATTGCACCCTAAAACCTCCACATGCCAAATTAGGTTTCATTTGCTTAATTATTTCGCGAGTAAAGCAGAAATTGGTGTTTCATTTGTATGACCGCCCCCCTTAGAGAGGGGGTTGAGAGTCTAACCACCGTAAAAACATTTATTACACCCTAAAATCTCAACATGCCAAATTTGGTTCCATTTGTTTGATTACTTCTCGAGTAATGCAGAAATTTGTGTTTCGTTTGTATGGCAGTCCCCCCCCACCTTTGAGAAGAGGGAGGAGTATCTAACCACCGTAAAAACATTTATTGCACCCTAAAACGTCAATGTGCCTAATTTGCTTTCATTTGCTCGATTAATTCCCGAGTAATGTAGAAATGTATGTTTAATTTGTATGGCAGAACCCCCCCCCCCACCTTATAGAGGGGGGAGGGCTCTCAAACTATTACGAAAACCTTCCCCGGCCCCAAAAACCCCTACATACCAATTTACATGTTGATCGGTTCAGTAGTTTCCTAGTCCATAAGAATCAGACAGACAGACGGAAATCCATTTATATATATATATATATATATATATATATATATATATATATATATATATATATATATATATATATATATATATATATATATATATATATATATATATAAATATCCGAAGTGATACACAAGCGAATTGAATAATATGATTCCGTAGTTCTACGTCAAAAATGCGGTCGTGTCCTAGATACAACCCCTTACAATTTTTTTGTTTCAGAGAACCAGAATGCTACAATCGTGCACGCCATGGCACAATTTTTTCATCAGCTTGTAACTATTTTATTATGAATATTTTTGTTTCATTGTTAAAAGATAGATAAACAAATAATAATATAATGGGTGGTAAGTATTTGTTTTTTTTTGTTTTTTTTTTCGGAGCTTAAAAAAACATCCGAAATTTGAGCCTCTACACTAGAATACTTAACAAAACATTTGAGTAAAGCCTCTGCCAAATTTCAACCAGCTGGACTATAGTCGAGTGAGATAGAAGTAAATTTTAACTACTTCAGGTTGAACTCACTCTATGGCACTTAAGATTCATAAATCATGGTTTCTTCGAACCTAACCACTCGGCTGAGATATTCTCAACCCAATTCCCCGTTTCAGGGTTTCCCCGAAACCAGGAAGTATTGCAGTTCATATACGGGTATCAAATACCCGGTCCATAAAGGACATTCTAAAGCTATAAACCACCACCGTACAACACACAAATGACTTCATCGCGAGCCACTCGCTCGACTATGATGTGCTCTGCTGCTGCAGCAGCAACAGCCCCGATGTTCTTGAGCGACTTGACTTTTGCTCGAACCTTTCAGCTGAATCTGAATCTCTGTGTGTTGCCTCCGCACGAAATCGCGGCGCTTATTTTTAGATGGAGATTCAACTGCAGCAGCCACCGAAACCGGTTCGAATTGGCGAGAGAAAAAAAAACAACCCGAAACCGTGACTCATTGAACTGAATTTGGAAAGTTTGCGTTCACGATGACCGCCGCGGACGGCTCCGTTGGCCGATCTTGAAGGGAACGTTTCCGAAACTGTTGAATGGGCACGTTTTAACGAACAATAATCGGTTATCATGGGAGCAAACAATCACACGGAACATGATTCTGTCCAGCGTTGTGTAAATTTCATGGCCGGCCACTGCGGGGCAATTCGAAAGGTTGTGTGTAGAAGTTTATTAATTAGCAGCTCCAGCGGAGAGCTTATTATTAGAAGAACAACGGGAGGTTGTCTGATGATGCCGGTGATGAGTTGATCTTATTATTATGAGATGGATCCTAGTTAACAGTGCGGGTAGTAAACTTAATTTATGGATTACATATTGAAATCGAACCCAGCTTGATATCCAGTGTATCACCCCATTCGATCTAATCGCGAAACTTCGCCATCCAGTCCAAATTCCAATTAGACCACTTCCCTTCGGCCAATCTGCAATCGCCAACGATAAGTTTTCAGCGAACTCGAAGCACGGTTTTGCACCTTTCCCCTGAAACAGTTTATTCTGTGTGCCTTCCGACTCAACCTCCTGCGGAACCTTTAACGTAATTTGTGGGCGATTGCGATGAACGTGAGGGGCGCGCCAATTCACGCTCAGTTTCGCACAATCAGAATTTTGGGTTCGTGCCGGAGAGTACTTCCTGATTCGACAGCGACACGGGGGGAAACAGGTCTGCCGGTTCCTCCAGTGTCATTTTGACATTGGCGAATTGTTAATTCAAAACGATTAATTACCCCAACCCAGGAATTCATTAAGATTCAAACGATATTTTTGTCTTCTCCCACAGTGCCAGCGCTCACCTTTCCGGGGTCCATAAAAACCCGCCACTTTATCTTTATCGTTTTCCCCCCTGGTTGCAACACATTCAGCATCCATCGCCAGGCTCATCATCAACACGCCATCGCAGAGGCGTCAAACCGAACAGAAGTCGTAAGACTAACTAAATTATAGTTTGTGTAACATTGATTTACGGTAAGTCTCGGGCTACTCTCCTCAGAAAACACACGCTTCCATACTCACACTCGCACCCAGGCCAGACCATCGTCTGATTGGAGGGCATTGGTGGCAAAACTTTGCGAATTGAATCTTGTTGTTTTTCTCACCTCAACTCGAGGAGAGTTGGGCTCGAAGTTTTGCGAGATCAAATTGAATAGTTGATGTTGGTAAAATACGCGGCAAACATTACCAACTCCGGTCGAAAACGATGTTTGCGAGTTCACCTGGCAAGTGGTGGCAATAGGTGAAAGCTACGTGCCATAATATTTTTACACAACTATCTCTGGGGCTGCTGATTCGCGACCATTTGCCCCCTCCCGAGCTATGATGCGATTACTGATTTTGGAGGACCTACCTGGCGGGCACTGAGTTTTCAATAATGCAACTAGTGCAGTGCAGCACTTTGGAACACTCCCGGACCGGAGTACTCCTGTGCGCCCAGGGAACATGGGCCTTTCATTTTCTGCACCTGATTTATGCTAATTCTGTTTTTATACATTTTCCTTTATAACCGAAATCTGAGCATTACTTTACCATTGATTTATTTTATGTTTTACCGTTCTTGGTGCGAGAAGTATAGTAATCGTTCGAGAATACAAAACAGCTGGCGCATTGCACCATTTCGAAGCATTGTTTTTAGAGGTGAAATGAAGTTGTCCGAATATCATTTTCGTCTTTTTTTCTCATTAGAGGACTCATTTGTTGCTAGTCCTTATGCTCCACAGCTAACTCCACATTTAAATCACATTGGCGGACGTTACAGTAAGATTGCAGGCAATTCCCTTGTTCATCTCTTCGTATATTATTGACGTAGGATTACGTCTTTCATTTCTGTACCGAGATTTAAGTTCAAAGTTTCGAAAGCGAGAGAGTTACGTTTGGAGTGCAAGGTTTTTTAGAAGGAAACGTGTTCAAGAATAAACTTTTCAGTAGAAACTTGCAAATACGACGAATATTAGTCAACTGAGAGTCCAGGAATGAAGTTCAAAATCTTCCGTTGAAGTGTTTATTCCTAACCACTTGGCCCCAAAGTCGCCACATCTTAATCTCTACCGGAAGGGTTAACAATTTTTTTCATCGGTAGTTTTTCTTCCAAGAATCTGTACCAAAAACCATGTATCATCGAAAATATTCGTTGCAGAAAAAAAATCAGTTTTATTAGCATGAAGAAACTACTCATTTATTTTCTACAAAATATTACATATATAAATGTACGATGTTCAATCAATGTTTTTATCCTAAAATTGCATTCATCGTGTCGTTTTTGATCCGATTTCGAAGCTCATTTCTGCTCTGATTATATTCAGAAAAAATATCACTTGACATATGCCGAGAAGTGAGGCATTGTGAGATCGTTAGAAACAAGGCATCGATGCACAGGAAATGCGAGTGGACCGTTAGTTCCTTAAGGCATTAGTTCTATAGACCTTGTAAAACCTCACCGTAGAACTCTGGAAACGCTTCCTATACAAAATTGATGCTTATTAAATTGGAATAGTTTCTGGGATTCAACATTACAGCAGCCTTGAGCATCGGATCATTTAAATCGAATATTGTTCTCATCTGCTTGATCAGTTCCACGAAAAAACTGATTTTTCTTCTTAATACGCCCCGATTTTTTCCTGCTGCGCTTTCTATTCAACACGCATCAAGAGCGTTTTCACAATATCAGTGTCGGTCCCAGCTCCCAAAAGTATTTATTGTGTGAATAAAAAATAGTCAGAAATTCGACTAGAAATTAGTCACATTCAGTGAAGCATCCGAAAATCGAACCGTATATATTTTTATTTTCAATTGAAATTGGGATTTTTTTCTGAAATTTAACATTGTAGCAGCATTGCGGGTCCATGTGAGGGTCGCAATCCAACATCTGCCACGCCAAACCAACTCCGCGTGTTATTAATTTATCACTCCAAAAAACCGTACCCATCTGTTCTTTTGTACAAAAATCTGTAATCTTTATCGTACAGAATGTGAACCAAAATAACCGAACTGTACCTTCTCAGAAAAATCTGTACGTGTGGCAACACGGCTTGACCCGTGAACATATATAAAAAACGATTAGCGTCGACACAAACCCAAGCATATAAACATAGGCACGCACAAACACAAACATTTGAAAATTTAAACTAACTATCTTGTAGCTTCCTAAAAGACAATTTCAAAGTTTTTAAACTAACTCTTAGCCTTAAGAAAGGTTGTTGGCTGTGTCAACTGGAATGTGAAAGGAAAAAAATCCACACGAGCAGAGCTCCAATTTCAAACGTTTCTTTTCGATTCGATTGGTTACAAATCATCAAATACGTACAATTAATTGATTATAATTAGTTGGTCAATGACGGTATCTTGAAATCTGAGCGTCCAAAAAATTAGCGATCTATGGATGAAAAATAGCGAATTGCTGATGCAATAAAATAATCAAGTTGGAAAAACCTTTTATTAAGTAGGTTAAAAACTACGAATATGGTGTCGATTTTTACAAAAATCATTCACTGTTTGCGCATTATAAAATTTGTTCTGAAAATGGTTAAAAATCATGAAAAAATTCGGTTTTTACATAAATCAATAGATTATTGTATGTATTACCTTTAAATGTTTATGGAGATCGCGTTTAAAATGATTTTTATTGCGTTTTCATGAATATTCTTTTATACATAGTTATAAAGGGGCTAGTTGGGCAAAGCATCGTTGTAGAAATTGCTCGTTTGAGAGCAATGCATATGAAATTTCCAGGTACACCGTGTTTCATTACGCAAGCTATAAACCAATATGAAAAGCATATGTCTTACTGCTAAACCCTGTGTATTGAAACGAGACAACCTGATACCAATAATCGCACAAATCACTTGCAATATTATTGACATATTGGTATTTTTTGCTGTAAAATTTTCATTGAATATTAGAACTCACAATAATGCATCGAGTAACGTAGCATGGTGGTTATTTCAATATAATTTGGGACGAACCGTACAAAAGTCAAAACATATGCAAGTAAGAAACCGGCTGTGCGCCGCAGGGATGCCAGGTGATTTTCTCAAAAGTTTTCACGTGGTACGAGAAAATATCTTCAAATGTCTTCACCATAACATCGGAGGCAAGTTCTTTCACCAAAACGGAACTTTGATAACTCAATTTGTTTATTTCAGCTTTGAAGTTTTGGTTGTAACTCAAACCATATCCATGAAACTAATTGTTGAAACGGTTTGTAACCGGAAAACCTTCGATTTGTAATGTAGTCGTTTGAAAGATCTTGGTTAATCTATTGTATAGTACACAGTGAATTCTAAAAGTTCCGGTAAAAGTTCTGCTCCAACGCGTGAACTTCTGGCCAGCTACCGTTTCTACAAGGAACCGCTATATCGATTCAGTAGCTAGTTTTGGCTGATAAGAGTAACGCAGTGTTTTTTAGTCGCATCACAATTTAAATTATGGAGCAGAGAGCCGCCATCAAATTTGTGCCTCCAGGGCAAAAAGTGAATGTGGTCTTCTACAAAAGTGTCCTGGAACGATTATTGGCACGGATAAGGCGCGTGCGGCCCGACCAGTACCGATCTGGAGAATAGTTTTTGCTTCATGACAATGCGCCCGCGCACACCGCGATTTTGGTAGCGCAGTTTCTTGCCAAACGAAAGGTGACTGTCAACACCCATCTCCCCTATTCTCCGGCCACGCCCCGGCAGACTTTTTCTTGTTTCCCAAGCTAAAGAACGCTATGAAAGGGGACCGTTTTGACGATGTTCCAGACATTCAACGAAATGTGACGCGTATTATGAACTCCATACCGACTGAGCAGTTTGAACGCGCTTTCCGACACCTTTACGAACGTTCAAAAATTTGTGTGGAAAGAGAAGACCTATATGTAGAAAACTAATATCTAATCTTTTGAGTATCACTTTTTTTTTGCTTTAAATAATAGTCCCGGAACTTTTTGAATGCACTGTGTATACCAAAAATAATAGAAATAAAATGTCACAAATGAACTAATGTCTTCAAGAGACAATATTTATTCAGACCGCTTGGAGTTCTCCAGAATTTGAAGTAAAAGTCGCTTTGATATTGAATTTATTCTATATGCGGATTTTCTGCTTGGAACAGTTTAAAAAAAATGATTGACCCCGAGACGAAAGTCTCCGTTGTTTACTAAGAACAAAAATAAACAAGTGAAACACTGATAAAAAAGCATTCGTTCGTTCAAACGTTCAAACAAATTATCAAGTATAGCTACTGCGATTCCATGAAATCAGAATCTATTGGCAAAATAAATCCTTGGATTCTATTCAAACCTCCTATATTCAATTTTTCGAAAAAAAATTCTATTTTAACATTGAGGTTTTTCAGTCAGAACTGAGATTTGAAAAATTTAAAAATTAACCTTTTTTTTGAATGAAATAAATATAGAAGGTGCGAGCAAAATTTGAATTGCTGACTAGACATTTTGGCAACGAGTACTGCACTGTTCGAGAAGTTGCATTTCGTCACCGAAATTACACTTGTGACGGGAATCGAACACTCATAAATTGTCGCTAATTTGATTTAGCAGAAATGGTATTGACATAAGTGGAAGATGGAAAATATGGCTAAGCAATGCCACAAGAGTCGCACGTTTAGGATGAATCAGCTCTTTCATGATTGTGATGATCGAATGTTGCAATTGAACATTATTTAAATTGTGCATCTTTCGGAAACGGAGAAAAAAACTTTTTGTACCCAGCATTAAAAAAAAAACATCAAATTCAATTATCCTTAAATGAATCGGTACGAGAATCTTCTGTGTATTATTTATATTATAATAGAACTGCTAGAACTGCTTTTGAAAGAAAAAGGTACATCCATAAACCACGTACACTTTCAGGATAAAGAGGACGTTTGGTCAAAGTACACAATTTGAAAAAAAAATCATTTATCGGTCAAGTATTTCAAAAGTTATGAATTTTTGAAAAAAGTTATTTTTGGAAAAAAGAGAAAAAAGTTGATTTTTTGGATCACCCTAAAATATATATAAGAATAGGTATACTAATGAAAAAAATAAAAAAAAACGCGTCTAATATTTTCAGATAAGGCGTCATGCACAAATTACGTAACGCTAAAAATCCGGATTTTGGACCCCTTCCCCCCCTACGTAACGCAATTTCCTATCTCTAATACACAGAGAGTAACGCAACCTCGAACCCCCTCTCCCCCCTATCGCGTTAAGTAATTTGTGCACGACGCATAAGGAATAAAACTACCAATTTTCACGAAGATCTGAGAATTATTATATCGATTTGTTATGAAATGGCTGTATAAATAAATATATATTTAGTACATTCTTAGTTTGAATGCTTGTATCTTCATATATAATACAAAATTAGTTCTATTATTATACGGACGATGGATATACATTTTCTACCCCTAGGATAGAAAATGCACAGTAAAATAAAAAAAAAAAATTTTAAAAATATACTCGAAAATATGCCAAACGTTAACGCGTCTATTTTTCCTTATTTTCAATTTCTTATTCCATATCAAACGCAAGTGAAAATTTGACAAATTAGTATGGAACTAGGGGTCCCAGGTCTACAGCATATGCATACTTCCTGAAATATAACTCTAAAATGCGAGTCGACATACATGAACACCTTCCAAATGCTAATTTTGACGTCGGATGACGTCTTTGATTTCTATAAGGAGGGGCCACTCTACGAAATTGAAATTGAAACATTTAACAAAAGTTTAAGAGATTTTAAATATCTATTATTGTACACTGGAGTCACTCTTTACGCAGGGGATGCGTGGCGCGTAAAAAAACTGCGTAAATTCAAAAATTCGCCTGTAAAAAACCGTGTAAATTTTGAAAAAAAAAAGATTGTTTAAACTGCGTGTTAAATAATCCGCGAGTCGGAGTTCTTTTTAAAAATGAACTACAAGTTTCTACTGCTCAAACTAAACTAACTTTATTTATGAATCAGAACCTATCGCTAACCGACGTGGTGATCAATGCCGTCAAGTCAGCATCTCGCTTCCGTCCCAAATCGCCTGATGTTTTGTTTATCTGGAATGGTGTTATGTTTATTTGGAAGTCCGAATTCTGCTGATGTTGAATTCCTCACTGTAAACTTTATGTTTCGATAGTGTGACTGCTGAATAGCGATGTTGCTAACTTGCGTAAATCCGTGTATAAATCTAAAAAGAAGTGAATTATTAGTTTAAAATGCGACCTATATTTTAGCAATCGATTAACCAATTTTTTGGCATGCTACAATCAGCGACTCCAGTGTACATCGTATTGTTGTTGTGATATATGCTTAGACAAGGATTTTTTCTAGCAATTTTGCTAAGAACAAATTGAGATAAAAGTTGAACAATTAAACAATTTAACGCTCTCATTTCTCCGCATCATATCAAGTTACATTTTTGCATACAATTCATTCGTTTAATTACATGGTATGGTTTTTTCTTTGTGATTTTTTTTTATGAAGCGAATTGATGCGTATACGAATTTTTCTCTATCTATGTAGGTCCTTATCAGGAGACAAAAGCAATGGAGCGGAGATGATCTTGGAAGTTAGTTATATTCTATTCTTCCCAATGCTGGTTTAAAGTGCATAATGTTGATAGAAGTTTCAATAGAATGATCTCCAAGTTAACATGAGATCGTTCCATGCTCAATGCGCATCTTTATCGTTTGAGTCTTGCTAGAAATACATATGTATTTTTCCCACTCTTACAACTCGTTTGAACAATACCAATCCAAGTAACAAACATCTCAGGGTCACCATTTGGTATATTAAATAAGTTAAAAAAAGAACTAAATTCAAAAACAATCGAACAATCGTAGTCCTACTTCAAGCTTCCGTTTGTGACATAGATCTTTATACTGAGTATTATCCTAGAATATCAATGAAAGGCGTCGGAACAATATATATATATGTTTATGATATTTTAGTAAAATTTAAATAAGAGTAAGTTCCAGTGAAAGAAAAATGTTCATAAAGGAGTCTACTAATCGTCACACCTTGTGCCAAAATTTAAAAAGGGTTGTAGTATTTTTTTTCGTTGCTTTATATACAGTATCGTTTTGTCTCATATTCCGAACACTTAAGCTCATTAAACAGCGTCTCATTACTCAAAATGGTACTCTTTCGCGAAATTAATTTGATTTTTGGATAAAATAGAGACTTTTTTCTTTTGACTACAATAAAATTGATTTACAAATACTTATTCATGGTGAAAAAGTAAAAATATGTTCAATCACTTCTGTTTCAAATTCCGAACAGCAAAAATGCATTTTGTTTAGAAAAATCTTAACTTTGGAACTACTGGACTTTGCGATTGTAATTATTGAAAGTATTTGTTTCTTACAGTTTACATGGTTTCGGGACCAGGGCGCTATATCGGTATCGTTACCTGTAAATGATGTAAATGATGTCAGGGTTTTGAATATTAAGTTATTTATAACATTAAAGTTCAGTAAATTCATATTTAAAAATGAAGTGTTCGCAATTTGAATCATGCGTAGAAACTTGGTTCATATTCTGAACACTAATTTGAATGAAGATTTCTGCATAAAATATCATTTTATTTCATCCATTTATTGTAGATTTTTACCATTTCTAGCACTTAACATGAAAACAACAAACACAAAAAAAAGCTACAAAACTGAAAAATTA